>NC_135753.1:5575000-5782500 GCF_041903045.1 Epinephelus lanceolatus | reverse complement strand
TGATCTTAATAAAGTGAAAAGACAAGATATAAGTAACTGTCAGTAAACATTGACTTCATTGCTGCAATGTTTACTTTGCAGGGACGACCCCCATGCATGCGCACGCGCGCACACACTAACCAAGGCAGCGGCCAAAATCACGCATTTAGCTCATTTAACCCTGTGTTGCTCGTTCATAAAACGTACAGCCGGTCTTGTGATGAACCGGTCGGAATGTTCGCTCACGTTTTCTGGGGTTAATGTTAGCAAATAAATTAGAAACAAGTTCCACCAAACCGAACCACCCCCATATCGTATCAAGCTAATGTTAGCTAACTACCGACTAACTAGATAATATTAGCTAATTGACAAGCACTTACTGGGCAGAATGGCTCTTCAAATGACGAACAAAGTTTGAAGTTGTCGCCTGGCTGTCCAAGATGTTTATGCTGCATGTCTTGCGCTGTGCTGTTCGTCTTTTGCCGTCATAATGGTCATTCCAAAAGCCGAAGACGATGACTCTCGGTACCCCTCCCACTGACATGTTGATGCCTATCTGATATAAGAGAGCCTGTTTCTCCAATAAACACGTAAGGTACGTAGAGAGGGCATGACTGATTGACAGGGTAGTGATCCAATCATGACAACGCCATTCTCAGCCTGCGCTCCTACCGGGTAATCGACATTATTTTTTAAATTAATTTTATATTCTCACCGAAAACATGATGTGAATAACACTCAAGTCATTCAAGTCATTGTGTCTCAAGTCAAGTCAAGTCCCGAGTCTTTAACTTCCAAGTCCGAGTCAAGTCTCAAGTCTTTTATATTTTGTCAAGTCAAGTCACAAGTCATCAAAACAGCGACTTGAGTCGACCCGAGTCCAAGTCACAATGACTCGAGTCCCCATCTCTAATAAACTATCTATTAAGCCATGTAAGGTGTTGAAAAACATCAATTGCAACATTACAATGGCCACCCAATTAATGATAATAGATGCACTACACAGTATTTATTAAAGATCAAGAGAAAGATAGTTGAGTGTTGAGTCTCATTCCCAGGTAGTCTACTATTCTATTTTGTGTTGGTACCAATAACAATTTTTCATGGCACTGTGGGTTGGTCCAAATCCAAAGTGCCTGGAAAAATGTTGTAATTGCACGTTTCTGAAAACTAAAGACAGATTACATTTGTACGTTATTATGTACCGGATACTTCAAAACTTATGTTTCAAAACAACACTGTGGATAACAAGTTTATGTTTAGGCTAGTGATGTGTCATTCACGAACGAGCCGGCTCTCATCGCTAGTTCAGGCGCATAAACCAGCTGGTTATGGTTAGGAAAAGATCATGTTTTGGCTTAAAAAACACACATTTGGTGGCACAAAAGCTGCTGGAAGAACAGGGATGGGTCAGTGAAATACACTCAGGTTCCGGGCTTAAACACTGCGATGTGTAGCTAAAAACATCCAGGTTAGGGAACACAAACACTGACAGAAAAATATTTGATGCTACAGATATATTTCTGTTAGGATAAAAATATGTTGAGTTTTTAGACCCACCTATAGCAGAAAGCCCCCATCAGTGTATTTTAACTTGGTGCAGTTAATATTATTTATTATATATTACAGGTGTTGCTGCATTTATATTTGCATATAATGTAAAGCTATGTAGTTTTTAAACTCAAATTCATCATATCTAATAACATCCCTGAAACCCACTGTGTTTCTCCTGTGTATTTAGAGAAGTTATGGGGGTTCACAGTGGACATTTTTTACAGCATGCAGATCAAGCTCAGGCAATGCCAGGCTTGCAAACAGGAGCCAGTATCCCTGAAGGCAGCCAAACTGTCTTCACAGGACAAATCCCAGAGACGCTGGTTTGGGAGACTAAAGCTCTGACAACATCCAGAGAGTCCGCCTGCAGAGTCACCGCCAGAGGAGCGTGTACAGGATTTGTCCTGTGCTGATGATGTCATCAGGAGGACTTGTTCAGTGTGAGCTGTGAAGCTGCAGGATGAACGTCGGTTCAGCGGGATGACTTTACTGCCTGCAAGCAATAAAACTCGACTCAACTTCAGCACTCTGGATTTAGACAAATATTGGACACAGTTTGTTTTTTAAAAGGACCTTTGTTTTATTTATGTGAGATCTTTTTAATAAAGTTAAGCAACACTTTTTATTAAAGTTGGATATGTTATTTTGGGAGGTAACAAAGCTTCTGTCTTACAGTTTGTACTTTTGTATATGTGACCTTTCTTCACTGTATTTCTACAGTAATTAATGTTCTTTTACCATGAGTGAAGGAAGAACTCACATCCTTTATTTAACAAAGAATACCACAGTGTAAAAATACTCTGCTACAAGTAAAAGTTCTGCATTTCAAGTCCTACTTTCACTAAGTATTACCAGCAACATGTTCTGAAATGATCAAAAGAGTATATTCATTCAAATTGGCCCCATTTAAAGAGTTAAATGATGGAGGCTTTAAGCTCTTAAAACATGATATATTATTTTTAATATCATGCACACAAGATAATAAAAGGTACACAAGTTACTGCGGTGTTGAACAATATATACACTGTAAAAAAAGTCTGTAAAAAATACAGTAAAAAACTGTCAAATAGCAACAGTAAAGGACCGTCAATTCCAAAATTGTATATCACCGTAGTAAATACACTGAATTTCCATAAATCAAGAAACAGTACATAACTCTAATTTTTACGGGTACAATATGTAAAGAACACACAATTTTACTGTGATTTTTTCAAACAATTGTAAAATGAATGAGAAAATACCGTAAAGTCAAAAGTGGGTAATAACCCTAAAATTTACAGTATTATTCAGTATAAATCACGGATTTCACTGATGTGTACATTTAAATTTACAGTAAAAAACCATTAACCATTCAGCAAAGTATATACCGTCATTTCTACAGAAACAAGATGTTAAAAATATGGTCCATATATTGCTGATTTAAAGAAAACCAATATTTTACAATGACATAATATCGGCTACTGTTATTTTATGTTAATGTCCTTGTAAGGATGAATCTATTTATGCAATAGTAAACTAGCCTATAGATTGTCTTTCATAGGCTATTGTCTCACTGGGTTCACTTTACTGGACAGCCTACCAGGAGCCGCTTTCCTGTCTCTCTGATAGTTTGTATCTCACTGCAAGGTACTTTGGTCAGCATTATTATTATTATTATTATTATTATTATTATTATCATTATTTAGAGCCACTCGCCTCTATAGCTCAAAGATCAATAGAGACGAGTGACACATAATTTTTGGACCTTTTTGTAGACACAGGCCTCTTTTCTGCTGTCAGTTCAATTTTAAAGGGTTAGCCCCTACCAAATTTAAATAAAGAGGGATTTTGCACCAGTTGCCCTGCTCTGCTCCTCCATTTACTTAAATGCAATCTCCTGTTTTGTGAGTCGTAGCCTGCTGCAGTCTGTCTTTTTAAATCCACCATTCACTCATTTTTCTAAAAACATCTGGACACAAAACACACATGTACTCCTTGCCCAGGCTTGTCCGCTTCTCACAGTCTAATCGGTTTTCGTCTCCTCGTTAGCGCCGTTAACCGAGCTGGAGTCTGGAGAGAGAGAGAGAGTTGACTTTTGAATCCTTCTGACCGACAGCTAGGCGCCATTTCTGCGCACCCGGTAATGAGCATCTGTGGAGTCTATACACGTCCTGAAGTCGGGAGATATAACTCTGTTCTTAAGGTAAGCACCTCTACAAAATTTTCTAGTTAACGTCAGCTCTTTCTTGAATGTTCATTCGGGTTTATGTAATGTTAAAGTTACGTCAATTTGCTAGGTTGTTTTGTTTTGCCCTTGCAAAAATAAGAGTTGAGAACAACTAAGCTAGGTTAGCTAACCGTTAGCTAAGGAAATGTATAGCTGTACTTTCTGTGGCAAGTCGGTTAAGACATTGAGAGGCTACGTGCTTCATTGCAGACTCCATCGAAACGAGCCACGTTGTTTATTTAAGTGCATCGAAGCTGGTTGCAAGCATACGTTTAACAGATATGGAGCATTTAAGGCTCATTTTTACTGCAGGCATAATGTACCTGCTACAGCCGGGATGGCTGTTAACACTAATGTTAACGTTACTGCATTTAAATGCATGGTGGCTTTGTGTACACGACAATGTTCAGATGGGAGAGCTCTAATAGCTCACCTGAAGGATCATATTATGGAAGGGCATGCTGTGAATTGTCCAGTGACAGGATGCAGAAATGTTTTTAAGGTCAAATCTACATTTACTGCCCACATGTCACGGAAACACAGAGATTTTGCAGACAGCAGTATCAGTGACTTTTACAGAAATACTGCTCCTCAGTCATCATCTGCTCCAACTGATTCAGTTGACTCTGGCCTTCAAGTGTCTGAGGTGGGTACAGAAACAAGCACGGATGAAGGTGACATGGATATGTCACAAGATTTCCATGACCTTTTTCTAAGAAACGTCTCGTTATTCTACTTGAAATTGCAGGGGCAGTTTCTACTACCTGCTTCGACCATTCAGGTCATTGTTGAGGAAATGCAGAACATACACGAGTTGGGTCAGACATTTAGTTTGAGTAAACTTACAGCAATGCTAAAAAATGACACATCATTATCAGATGAGGACATCACCAAAGTTTGTGAGTCTGTCAGGCAATCTGATCTGTTCAGTGCATGTCATACAGGGCCAATGAGGACTATATACTCAAGAGCTCAAACTTTCAAAAAAAAAGTTTAACTATGTGGAGCCTAAGAAAATGTTTTTAGGAAAAGATGAGAACAGAAGAGATAGGTTTGCCTATTATGTGCCTGTGAGAGAGACTTTGAAATGTTTGTTGGAGTCTGATCTGTGGCAGAAATCAGGGGAGCACTCGGCTGAGTCTCCCTCAGATGTTCTGAGTGACATTAGTGATGGACAGATATTCAAATCAAATGATTTTTATGGTCAAAATCCATCATGTCTTAAGCTATTACTATACCAGGACGCCTTTGAAGTTGTAAAGCCTTTAGGTTCTGCAAAGACGAGACACAAGGTGTTAGCTGTCTATGTATCTGTTGCTAACCTGCCACTTCATGTACGGTCAGACACAGATCATATGTTTCTTGTGTTATTGTGCAGAGAGAAAGATTTCAAAGAATGTGGGCATGTTAAGGTTTTCTCTGAATTACTAGCAGACTTGAAGGAATTAGAGGAGAATGGTATAGTGGTATCAGATGAAACAGTTGTCAGAGGAACCTTGTATTGCATTGTGGGAGATAATTTGGGCTCACATTGTATTGGAGGCTTCTCTGAAAATTTTAGTCGCTCAGAGTACTTCTGTAGGTATTGCCTGATAACCCAATCTGAATTTCAGGTTGTTGATCCAAATCTGTGCGGACCAGAGCGTACACCTGAGAACTACGATTCTGCTGTTGATCGCCTCCAGACTGAAGATACTCAGGCTGTGGAAGGAGTAAAGTTCAAGTCAGTATTCAACTCTTTGAAACACTTTAATGTCTGTCAGCCAGGATTACCACCTTGTCTAGGACATGACATCTTCGAGGGCATTTTGTCTTACGATGTTGCACTGTATCTCAAATATTTTATCAAGAAAAAGGCATGGTTCACTTACTCCACTTTGAATCGGCGCATCAAACAGTTCAAATACTGTGACTCTGATGCTTCTACAAAGCCATGTGAGGTCAGTCCTCAAGCAGTTAAACTCTCAGGACAGGCTGTACAGAACTGGAATTTTCTAAGGCTGCTGCCTCTCATAATTGGTGACAGAGTGAAAGATACAACAGATGATGTCTGGCAGTTGACCATGCAGCTAAAAGACATTGTGGAGATGATATGCGCCCAGACCATCTCTGTACCTCAGGTTGCATATCTTGATGTTCTTATTCAAGAATATTTAGAGTCAAGAAAGGCTCTATTCCCAGAAAGTAACCTGAAACCAAAGCACCATTATTTACGTCATTACCCAGGTCTAATTCTGAAATTTGGCCCTCTAATAAGGCTATGGACAATGCGCTTTGAAAGTAAGCACAGTTATTTCAAGAGATGTGCGAGGAATTTGAAAAATTTTAAAAACCTCTGCCACACGCTCTCTGAAAGACATCAGATGTTGCAGGCTTATCTTTCAGCAGGATCAATGGGTCGAGCTGTCTTGCAAGTTAAGGATAGTTCTCCATTTTACTCAGTACTATACAGCAAAGCCATTCAACACGCAGTCAGACAATTTGACTTCACTGACACAAACACAAAGGTCACGGTAGAAATTATGTATAAGGGAACATCATACAAGAAAGGACAGTTCCTTGTCACAGGGAGCATTGACTCCATGGAGTTTGGTGAACTGGTGCTTATTTTGATAAAAAATGACACTGTTCATTTTCTGGTGTCAGTGTACAAAGCAGAACTCCGTCCTGAATACCATGTGTACTCAGTTAGGAAAGACACAGAAAAGATGAAATGTCTGAAAATCAGTGACTTAATTGATTTCTGTCCTTTGCCATCATACATAATGGAAGGACACCATTAAAACACAGTGTGGTGTCACACTAAAGGATGTGTTTGGCTGCCATTCTGGAGTTAACTGAGCTTTATGCATTTTTTTTATACGCAGAAATGGATGATGCACATCATAGCAGCATACGCAGTGCCATTACCAGAGTGCTGCCAGAACTCCCAACCTCAATTCTAGATATTTTAGAGGAGACCCTACAATCACTGGGGGTGGAGACAGCTGAGGATTTTACCTTTATCCAGGAAAGTGATCTGCTGTCAGTACTCAGACCAGTTCAAGCAAGGAAATTGGTGGCTGCCTGGAAACAAACCAGTGAGTACATTTTGACAAAGTTTACTTTTTATCATAACCAAGGACAAAACATCATTCAGTACATTTTGTTAATGTCATTATTTCTGTTTTACAGCACAGAACACTGAAATCCACAGCCAGTCACCATTATCCTCTCCAGCTTCCTCGACGTGCTCCTCATTCTCTGCCTCTCCTTCACCCAGCAGCATGATTGCTGGTCCAGACTGGACTGACTGCTTTGAGATTCCATGGAAGAATTTTCCTGAAGAACTGATTCAGTGTTTTGAGAGAGAGAAAAGGCCAAAACCACGGTTGCGTAGAGAAATGATTCGGATTGTCGTTTCTGAGATGATGAAGGTCTGCCCGTCTCCTTGCAAGAAAGCCTCTGTAGAAGTTGCCAAGAAAATGTTGGCAAAGTATCCGAAGTCACTGCAAGATGTCATCGAAGGTGATGTGGTGGGACCAGGCTATCACTCCCTGGTTAAGCAGTTACAAACCAGGATTGAGAATGTAAAGCGGTCCTCAACACCAATGATGATGAAACGACAAAAGGGGTCAGATGAGTATGACACGGAGGAGATCCCAGCTGAGAAAAGAGCAGCAGTTCAAGACACTTACGGCTGCGTTAAATGGGACATGAAGTTTCTTCCAGTCAGTGAAACTGCAGAAACCCAGCAAAAGAAGAAAGATGAAATGAAGATGCTTAGTGAGCAGTTAAACCCCAGTCCCGACGAGGTGAGAAGTCTCATGAAGAGCACTTACTACTCCCAACGGAAAGAAATAAACAAGGGGACCGATCTGCAAACCCTCTTGGAAGAGTGGCCCTTCTTGTTCCAGGAGATTGGCATGGGAGTCCACTTTGAGGAGCTAACTGGAGTACCACTGAAGGAAACTTTCCTCAGTAATGTCGAAAAAAAGGGAGACCGACTTCTGAACTTCATGAGAACCGTTTGCGCAGACAAGAGCAAAAAAATTCTGCAGCTTGTCACAAACCTGCAAGTTTTGAGAGGACGAAAGGAGGGCTGCTCAGAAGATCTAAAAGACATGTTGCTCCTTCTTCTTTGCTACTTTGATGAAAAAGAAGAGAATCTCTTTCATTATGTGGAAGAAACATGTCTGCCAAAAGAAGTACATGTGGAAAGCCTGCCAGTGACACCATGCATCATTGTATGCGGTAAGACGATTTTGAGTTTTATGGTAAGAAACAAAGCTAAATATGATATGGAATGCACTGTCTTGTTTTTAAGACCACTTTTGGATGGTAATGGCTGGTGTGCTGTTAAGTATTTTTTACTTGTATTTTCTTTGCAGGAAACTCCTGCTATGCCGCAAAGCAGTTCATGCTGAGTGAAGACCACAAGGTTGTGATTGACCAAATCCCCACCTTCGTCTCTGCCATTTGGAAGCTATTACTGCCTTAATATACATTATCCCGTGGAACTGGGCTCCACATTTGAGTTCCTTCAGAGGTACGGGGAAATACACACGCACACACGCACACACACACACACACACACACACACACACACAATTTTTTCCCCTATAACAAACTACTGTATTTAGATTTAGTGGTTGAATATAAATTCTTGTGTTCATAAAGGTGTTTCCTCAACATCAATCCAGAGAAGGGCACAAAAGTTGAAAAAAAGAAAAACAAGAAGCAACTTCCAGTGAACCCAAGAGTCCTCACCCTCATCGCAGATCTCTCCGATCACGAGTGGAGAGAGACATGTTAAAGATGGACTTGATCATCTGAACTGGTAATGGGGACATTTGCCTTTCTTTATTTTACATCCTATGGGCGTACATAATTTCACAATTTTGGATGTTCATATTATGTATGTTTTAAATGACTGGCTGTCATTTGTATCTGTCATTGTATGGAATGCTAGGTTTCCATTTTTTTTTCTGTTTTGAGCCCAAGCTGATGTCAGCAGATTTTTATACATGTTCATCGACTCTGTATGCAGCACCACCCCCACCTACCTCAGTCTGCCTTGGCATTGCCACTGCTCAGGAGTTTGTTCCAAGTATTTTCATGTCATTTAATTTTTTCTCTGAGAAAGTGTTTTGTGGTTATAGAGGCAAGTTAAAGTGTTTGCCTTTCCTTTTTTCTTTCTTTTCTTTTTTTGGAGGTGATGTTTGTTGTTCATGGTCAACTGTTAGCCATTTTTATTCAGAACAATATACTTTGATACGCTTTGATGTTATAAGCTTATAATGTTATAAGCTTTTTTGTTTTACGTTGAACTGGCTAAAAAATGTGAACTGGCTTTTTGTAGCAATTTGCTGCAATTATGAATGGTTAAGTTAATAAAACTGCCTGTTAAGAACATCTAAGCTTTTGTTTCAGTGCTATTGTAACACTTCAGTAGGTTGAAGGCTCTTGGCATCACTAAGATCTAGAATCTCTTTCAAGGTAAGTAAGCTAAACAGATATCTAACAAATATTTTAATGTGTTTAGAGTAAATGTCCTAATTATCTGTACACACTGCTCTTATAGAAATTATTTTTATAACAATTGTAAAACTTGATGTCTTTTGCTCCTACCACCTTTCAAGCATTGCATTCAAATTCCTGAGTGGTCACCGAACAACTTGCTGGCCTTTGTGATGGTGAGATTCGAATCCATGTTAATGCCATAAGCAAGCTTTTATTTTTGTATTTTTTTTTAACTTTTAAGAGTGTTTTTCTTTTAATATTTTTTTCAGAGACAGCAGAGAAAGAGGGACAGGAAAGACAGGGAAGAGAGAGGAGATGACATGCAGCAAAGGACCCGAAGTCTGGCTTGAACCCAGGTCACCATCACAAGGACCCAGCCCCAGGTACGTGCCATGTGCTCCACCAGTCGACCTTTATTAAACATTCAGGGCATGTACATGGTCTGAATAAAATGATCAAGTCAAAAAGATACTTAAGTGGGTTGGATATACAAGAGCTATAAAAATCACAATAACAAATGAGCATTTTGTGACATAATGCTCAGTATCGAAATAAGTACATGAGAGAGCCAGTATAGATGAACAAGTCTTTGAGGATGTTCACTCAGGCCTACAGCTAAATTATTAATGTATCAAGGATAGTCCAAGGACTGCACAGACGACAATACCTTAGAACTGTGATGGTAGACAGCACTTAAACAGGTCAGCCGGGCCTGGAAGAAGTACTTTGCTACATATTATTATTATATTATTGTTGCTGTTATTAATATTATTGTCATTATTATTGCTGTCATTAGTAGTAGTAGCAGTGGTTGTAGTGGTAATGTTTTTTTTCACAGTTGTTTTTTTTCTGGCTGCAGAGAGGTTCTTGCCTGTCCACAGTGGACACTGATGACAACTCTTCAGGCAGAAGTTACAACACCAGTTCAAAGTTCCAGTTCCCTAAACATCGTACCATGTCTGAGACTGTCCTAACTGTCTTCAGTCAAGTCTGGACCCAGTGACTTGGACACCAGTCTTGTAAAGCCCAGTTAGAGGTAAGCAGTGGTACAGCTCAAAGGGTTGGGTGGTATCCAGTTTTTTAATACAGTTTTACAGTTTACAGTTTAACCCTCCCCAGATTTTCCCAGGGTATATGGTTTTACCAGCCGTGTAGTTACTGCTGTACACTTCTCTGCCACAAGGTGTCAGTGCACTATGATTCAACTCAGAATTTAGATGCAATGGCTGCTGCTCCAACTGTCTTGCTATGTTAATTTTAATGGGGATATCCATCCTCCTCATCAAATGTCTATGCTCCAAGTGCAGGCTGCCATCTTAGGAAACAAACTTGCCCAGGTGCCAAAGAGCACCTGTGCTATGGTAGTAAATTAATATTTCACACAGACTGATTTTTTTTGGTATTCACACTGTAGAGCCTTCTCTGGCATCTGTCAGCCAAACAGAATATGGAATTAATAACAAGTTGTCTGTGGGCATTTACCACATCAGTACAGTTTTTTCACCCCACAGTTTCCTTTTTTTAATATTTCCAACAATGCATCAGTTATTAATGTTGGTTGTATAGAAGTAGTGATGGTCCTGCTTGGGCAAACATAACAGCAGCAGCAGGGGCTGGTGAACTTGAGGTCCCTAACCTGGCAGCAGTTGGTGTGTGATTGATTTTGAAATATTTGTGGATCCTTTTATAATTAGTAGACATGTAGAAAGTGATGTGTTTCAGCACTGAGCCACTAAACACCCCGTCAACTTGCAACATAATTAGTCAGAGGCCTCAATTCAGTTAATTAGACAATCAACACGCTTGTTACAACACTGATCACAGTTCAATAACTGAACATCTGGTAGATTGCCACCAATTTCTTGCCATTAGATTTTACATAAATATATTAAAATTTATGAATAACCCTCTGGCTACATTAGAAATCCACTACTGATTACAACATTAACCCTTATACCCTACTAGGGACAAAAGTTCTGTTTTCTTTATATCTTTGCAGTGGTTATGTTTTTAGCCATGACATTTATTATTATTATTATTATTATTATTATTTATACTTATTTTGGAATTTCAAAGACAAACCCTATATTCTACTTCTCTGCACTGTGTAGCAAAAATAGTCACACTCTTCCTGTTAAGGGACATAAGTGTCCTCTTCCAAAACAGCATAAAAATATCATACGTTAATATTTTTTTCCACTTTTTTTTCATAAATCTTTGAATCAACTTCAGTCCTAATCATAACTACCAAATATTCAATTATTTTCTGAATTTTAACCCTTTAAATGCTAGTGTTTATGATGGCATCGCAGATTTTTGTAAAAAAAAGAAAAAACACACAAAAATTGAAATATTTTCAATATTTCAAATGCAAAGTGGAATTTTCTTTGGGGGATTATTACAGGCTAGGATATGTCAATGATCAGTAGCAACACTGATTTTGATGGAATTTTAATTTTTTTGCAGTGTCAGTTTTTTTAAAAAAAAACTCACTCTTACTATTGAGGGACAAATGTGTTCTCTCCAAAAACATTATATTATTATTATAATATTATATGTTATATTTTTTTCCACTTTTTTTTTCATAAATCTTTGAATCAACTTCAGTCCTGATCATAACCACCAAATATTCAGAATTTCTTAACCCTTTAGATGCCAGTTTGTAGTGCAGAGTCATATTACCTTATTTGCACTAGAAATGAATACAACCACTTAACGTGTTTATTTTCAGCGTTCAAGAAAGCAAAAATGTGTGTGTGTGACTGTGTGCGTGCATCCCTGTGTGTGTGTGTGTGTGTACGTGAGTTCAGTTCCGTTTTATGCACAGGAGCTGCAGCACAGGGATGTGTGGGCTTTGCAAACATACTTTCCACACTTGCAGCAGGTGTTAGAGGCCCTCTTTTGCTGGCCAGTGTACTGCACACACAGTCACCTTTTTGGGGTTCTGGAGGGCCCTGGATCCCGTACTGGCACTGGCACTGTCCTTACCTCGCTGTGGCCCTCGTGATTCGGCCACCCTGGCAGCGGAGCTTGGTTGCATGGGGGAGGCGCTGTCGTTGCTGCATCTGCGGAGTCACCAGTGCTATTCCCAGCTCCTCCAGGAACAAGCGGCACTTGTGCAGTTTACCCTGCATCCAGGTTGGATCCACAGCCGTCCACAGCACAAAGGAATTGAAAGCAGAGGTGTTGTGGACAACCTGGATAAGGTATGTGTCACTATGCATCAACTATGCACAAACTTTATTACTGAATTTCTTTGCTTGTCTACAGAAAGACCTGCTGGTGGCCACTGACATTTTACAAGACCTTGGAGTCTCTGCTTTCAGTTCCTTTGTGCTGTGGATGGCTGTGGATCCAACCTGGATGCAGGGTAAACTGCACAGGCGCCACTTGTTCCTGGAGGAGCTGGGAATAGCACTGGTGACTCCGCAGATGCAGCAACGACAGCGCCTCCCCTGCGCAACCAAGCTCCGCTGCCAGGGTGGCTGAATCACGAGGGCCACAGCGAGGTAAGGACAGTGCCAGTGCCAGTACGGGATCCAGGGCCCTCCAGAACCCCAAAAAGGTGACTGTGTGTGCAGTACACTGGCCAGCAAAAGAGGGCCTCTAACACCTGCTGCAAGTGTGGAAAGTATGCATCCCTGTGCTGCAGCTCCTGTGCATAAAACGGAACTGAATTCACACACACACACATGTACGTACACACACACACACACACACACACACACACACACACACGCGCACACACACACGCACACACACACACAGGGATGCACGCACACAGACACACATACACACAAAAAAAACACACACCAGTAATAATCCCCCCAAGAAAATTCCACCTAGCATTTGAAATATTTCAATTTTTGTGTTTTTTTTTTTTTTTTACAAAAATTTGCGATGCCATCATAAACACTAGCATTTAAAGGGTTAAAATTCTGAAAATAATTGAATATTTGGTAGTTATGATTAGGACTGGAGTTGATTCAAAGATTTATGAAAAAAAATCGGAAAAAAATATTAACGTATGATATTTTTATGGCATTTTGGAAGAGGACACTTTTGTCCCTTAACAGGAAGAGTGTGAGTTTTTTTTAAAACTGACACTGCAAAAAAACTAAAAATCCATCAAAATCAGTGTTGCTACTGATCATTGACATATCCTAGCCTGTAATAATCCCTCCAAGAAAATTCCACGTAACTTTTTTTAAAAGGTGATACAAGGGTTAAGAACCAACATTTAGTAACATAAAAAATGTTACTAAAAATTAATAAAAATATAAATTAATGATTTTTTTATGTGCGTGTGTGTGTGTGTGTGTGTGTATATATATATATATATATATATATATATATATATATATATATATATGTATATGTGTGTGCATGTTTTATTTAGCTTCTTAGCTTTCATTTTTTGGCTTTTTTGCTGTTTTGGCCTCTTTTAGTTATTTTACTGTCATTTTGGCATGGAATGTCTTTGCTTCTACACAACCAATTTCTTTCAGTCAAAGACTGGTATGTCTAGTAAATATTGGATTACAAATACAAGCAAGCTGTTTTTGTGTTTCTTGAAGATTTTGGTTCAGGAAACCGGGGCAGCTCAGCACTAGAGTATGAAAAAGCCCCATTTCATACAAAAATCATCCAGTAATACAGAAACAACTTCCAGATAAAATGAATAATGGACTGCAAGCTACACATTAGTCTTTGTTAGAACGAAATCAGTCAAGCAGAAGCATGTTGTAGAAGTGACCTGCAGAACTATATTCCAGATGGCTGGTTCTATGGTTAGCTCATTGGAGCGCAGTTAAAAAAACAGAAGGCAGAGTTTTTCTCTGTGTAGTCATGATGCTCAAACACTGCATCAATCTAACTTTTGCTTTGTTTCTATTTTCTGGCTGCAGAAATGATCATGCCAAGTCCACAGTGAAGACCTGATGGACAACATGAGACTCTACAATCAGAGCTGGTGACTGGTGAATGCTGAGTGACTCTTTACCCTTGATCAACCCAGGTCAAGTGGCTCATTTTTTTATGTTTATTCATGGACTATCCCTCATATGGACACATGATGCTTTGTGAGTACACTTGACATGTTGGATCAGTTCCATCTTTTTTTCAGAGAATGTGTTAATGCAAGAACAGTTTCTTCAGGTTTGTCAATGATAGTTGGCACAATGGGCTTTATTTGTTATTTTGTTTACAATCACTATAGGGTTTTAGGCTGTTGCTGACTGGAAAATCTGTGCCAGCCAACTGTAATTCCTCATGTGTTGTACTATATCTTTTACAGTGAAATTCTGGCAACCACAGCTGCCAGTAATTTACCGTAAATCTGGAAAACCAACTGTAATTGCTAATATGTTGTACTGTATTTTTTACAGTGAAATTCTGGCAACCACAGCTGCCAGTAATTTACCGTAAATTTGAACTAGCTGCAATAAAGTACCGTAATATATCATACAGTTTCTCTCGTGTTTATTACTGAGATAGACTGTAATTTTGACAGATTATCGTAAACAGGTTTATGTTGTAACTGTTATTTTTACAGCAAACTACCGTAAACAAATAACAGTTATGTTCTGCAAAATTTACAGTCGCCAAAACAGCATACCGTAAAGTCCTCTACATTGTCACCGTAATTTTTACGGTGAATTTCTGGCAACCACAGCTGCCAGTATTTCACCGTAAATTCTACAGATTTTTTCTTACAGTGTATGTATTTATTTATTAGGGATGCACCGAATATTCGGTAACCGAATATATTCGGCCGAATATTGCAAAAAAACACACATTCGGTATTCGGTGGAATAAGTTAAAAGCAAGGCCAAATAATAGCGGCGTGTTTTGATAACGCAATCAAACAGCGTGCCGTGACCGGCTGAGTAAAATGTCGGCAGTGTGGCGATCCGCCCGTCACCACACACGCATTTGCGACTAAAAATAGTTTTGAGCGAGCAAAAGAGGCTTAAATCATTCAGCACGCTGTGCGAGCAGCCTACAGATTTCAACCAGCAGCAGAAATGAAAGGCGAATCCCACCGATTGTGGGTTGAATGGGGGTCACAGACAGTAATGCATTCCTGTCAATTACGGCGGCCATTGGCTTATCGGGCGACGGAGAAGTCGGCTCCAATAATATCCTCTTCTTGGCGTGTGGACTGCCCAGAAGTACCTGAACAGCCGAGCCAGCCGAACACAGACCGTACGTGATGTGTCAGAGGAGAAACGAGCTGTTCACGGCCCACAAACCTCACCGCACTTTAGGGACTGTTCTTTACTTGTCAGGGGAGGAGGGTGGCTGGTTGGTTATTATTTTATTTTATTTATTTTATTTTGATCCCCCCTATGTTCATCACTCATTGATGCTGTTTTTGAAGTATGAATAGGCTAAGTCAACAAGTAATTTATTCCATTGAAATATCATTGATGTAGCCTATAATAGAAAAGTGATTTATCTTTTTATAAATGACAAAAGGCACATCTGCCTTATTTTCGCTGTGGTATCCTGATACTACTCAGAACCATGATACTTTCACTGGTATCGTACAGTGGGATCTAATTTTGGTACTGTGACAACACTAATCTGGAGGGGGTTCATCTGCAAAAACTAATGAAAAACTAAACAACGATATTCGGTATTCGGTATTCGGCCAGGCATTTAATATTATTTGGCTTCGGCTTCGGAAACAAATTTTCATTTCAGTGCATCCCTAATATTTATCCATTCATTTATTAATTTTCTGTAACCGCTTATCCTGTTAGGGGCTGCAGGGGCACTGGAGTCTATCCCAGCTGAGATTGGGTGAGAGGCGGGGTGCACCCTGAACAGGTCGCCAGACTATCACAGGGCTGACACATGGAGACAAACCACATTCACACCTATGGACAATTTCAAGTCACCAATTAACTTGCACATCTTTGGACTGTGGGAAAAAGCTGGAGAACCTCGAGAAAAGTTACGCTGACAGAGGGAAAACATGCAACCTCTGCTCAGAAAAGCTATCCCATCCCGGGTTCAAACCAGGAACCCTCTTGCTGTAAGGCGACTATGCTAACCACAACACTCTGATTGGTTAAATTTATGTTACATCCAAAGCACACCTATGATTAAATAAGGGGACGACTCCTTTGCCCCCTGCACTTTACTTTACACCCAGATTATGGACCCTTAAACTAGCAAAGTGGAGTTGGACACGCCCTAAATGCATTTGCGCCATGCACCTTAGACCATGCACTACAGGTCCTTAAATAGGGCCCCAAAAATTTATGAGCTCCAGGAAACAACAGTTTGGGAAATCAACTATTCCATTGTGAGTCATTTAACCCAGTCTCACTCTCAACTCGTCAAATACCAACGCCTGGTCAGTGGCCCTCTGTGCCAGGCACAGAGGCACCCTTTAATGGTGGTATGAGATGCTCTGGGCAGTGGCATTTTTTGACTCTCCACAACCTAACAATGGACTTTTGCTGCCTAAATAAAAGAAGTAAACCTAAAAACAAAGTTTTTTACCTGTGTTTTAAGTTTATTTTGGAAAGAGACTGTATGCATTTAACAAATAGAAAAGGTATATTTCCTGTAAAAATGGAAGTTTATTTTGAAAAGACACAATGCATGTAATGAGTACAAACTGACCAACACCCCTGAATGTCCAAAACTGATACAGGACAGTGTGTAGAGTGTCATAGTTTGACCCCAAGTACCACTGACAAAGCGTCAGTTGGGAGTTGGGGGTGAGAATGTGTTGGAGCCATTAGAGAAGCAACAGAAGAAAATATCTGTCCAATCAGAGTTAAGTATGTAAATATACATGATTAATGCTAAACACACCCACAACTACATATGTAAACCGATGTTTTGTTGCATTTGGTGCTTCTCAAAATCAAGGGAAAAGGCTGAATTTCAAAGAGGCTACATCATTAAATACCACCACAGGACTGCTCCCATGTCAAGGATCCTTCGAATTCTACTGAAGACTAAGTCCAAGGATGCATGTGTGTATCCTTAGCAGGCATGAAGTACCAACAATTTTTTGCACACAATTTGCCAGAATTGAAGGTGGAGCCTCTTCAATGATGCACACCTTGGCACTTGCTACCCTGTTCCAATGTATGTTCACCGAATGCGAGGAAGGAGTCTTGCCTCTACCAAGGAAGCATCTTTGAGTTTGAGAGGCACCAACTGTCACACTATTTCTGTTTTAGGCACTAATATATTACAGTCATTACTCATACAGCCACTAGAGGTTGCCTGTCAGAAAAACGTAAACATGGATTATCGGAAGCGTTAAACCCAATGACCAATTTATCTGATGAGGAAAGGTTTGTCAGAAGATGACGTTAAAGACACTTTGAGGTATCAAGGCCACCAAAAAATGTGATTTCAAAACAAGATAGCCACAAAGTAGAGCTTCAATTTACATAATTTAGGATCATATTTAAAAGTTTACTGTAGAGCCAAAGTAAAATTGCATTTTGATAATTATAACAGTACCTTATACATCTGACTGTGCATCTATATAATAACATGTTTGTATAACACCCACAGTATACTGCATGATGAAATGTAAAACACAAAATTTGTACTGTGGAGATACTGCATTGTTTCTTTGTCAAATTGGATGAGGTTAAGAGACATGCACTATATTTAGAAAAATCATGGTTCCTTTGCCTCCAACAGACTCTGCATTGGGTGTCCTTAATGACTAAAGCTAACCTGACTCTGATTTCAAAACACAACAGCGGGCACGTTTTCCCTCTGAATGAAATCAAGACCTTCAAAATGAAATGTGATCTATTTTTATGTGCAGAGATTATTTTTAGCAGCAGCGGCAGCAGCAGTGCAGGGCTGACTCTATGCAGGGCTCACTTACACTGCTTTAATATTTAACAGTCAGAATGGAGACTGCTCAGCCAGAAAATACTGTTGTTGTTGTTGTTGTTGTTGTTGAGCAGAGGAACCTGCATGATAAAGACATCTACACACAGATTAAACATGTATTAAATATCAGGCTAACACACAATACCACTACAGGACCAGTGTTTATGTATCCTAACAAGAGATTTGAGTACAACAATTCTGGATTTTACTTTCCTTCCTGTTTTTCCTCCCCTCACTCTGTCCATCTTTTCCTTCACTGCTGAACACGTCATCATTTTGGTCCACATTATGGTATTGCTGAATACAGTTCTGCCACCAAACTGAGACACTTAAGTTATCCTTCCATCCATCCGTCCATCCATCCAACCACTAACCCCAAGTCAGGTAGCAGGGGCACCTAACACTAAATTTAGCACAATGCTAAATCAATGTAACAATTCTTAAACAAACAGTAAAACAAAAGTACCTCCAGCTGACAATTAAAAGGTTCTGTATGTAACTTCCAGAAAATCCTTGCTTTTAGTGACACCTATGTCCCTTTTGCTCTCACTTGCACTCCAAAGGAACGAGCGGTTAGCTTCAGCTAGCTGTAACTAAACTATGCTGCACGGATTTGCCATTGGTTGCTTCAGAACATTAGCTGATAAAACAATTAACAAACCAGCCTCAGGATTCTAAATGAATTAGCTGAGGTTATGCACTCAAGACAGTATTTTGCTAAGCTAGCTAGCAAGCAATTCTTACACATTAGCAAAGGCTAATGTTAGTTAACATGACACATGTCAGTGTTTCCTCTAGGATTTTTTTAGGCACCAGGAGGCACTGAGCAAGCAGTTAGCTTGTTGGCCTCCCAGTTAGCTTTAACTAAACTACACATGGATGCATGGTTTTGCCACTGGTTGCTTTGTAATGTTATCTGATGAAGTAATTTCCAAACCAGCCCTTGGATCTGGATGAATAAGCTGACATCCACTCAAGGCAGTATTTTGCTAAATTAGCTAGCTAGCAATTCTTCCACATTAGCAAGCAAGCTAATGTTAGCTAACATTAACCAGTAAAAATTGCAATATTAGAACATATTTCACATGTCAGTGTTTTCCCTGTTTTTTTTTAAGGCACTGGGAGGCACTAAGCGAGTACTTAGGTTGTTGGTCATCCAGTTAGCTATAGCTAAGCTGCACGGCATGGATCTGCCATTGCAGGGTTGCCAATTTTGGTCAGAGGGCCAGAGTGAGATTTTACCTTGTGACGTAATATCTGCTTGTGCATGCGTGGTCATGAACAGAGTTGGGTATAGAGTATTTTGATTACTTTTTGCAGTAACGAGTAACCTAACGCATTAGTTTGCTGTTTGAGTAATCAAATACTTACTTACTTTTAGAATACTGGTCCTTCAGCTCTGAAACAGCAACAGCTGTTGTTTGGTTCTAATAACGGAGATAACGTTAAACCCAGACGTTGCGCTAGACTTGTTCGTCACTGGTCATTTTGACCGACAGGGTCATAAAATCAGGTCATAATCTATTTTTACCTGTCATTTTAATTTTCGTTTTTAAATTATAATAAAGATATTCAAAGACATTTAGTTTTCATTCTTTCGTTTTTAATAAATCCAACAAGCAAGTTATAAAGTGTGCATTAATAAGGACATGAACGAAAAGATGAACAGATATCTGCACATCCATGCCATCAGGCTTCGCCCTGGACACACCGGACGGCACTAACGCATCCGGTGTGTCCAGGGCGTGATGTAGCCTAGTTATGCCTGTAGGCTCAGTGACACAAAATCAAAATTGTAATGAAGTGATTAGGGTATTGAAAAATGTGTTCGGTTATGCACTGTTGTGTTTTTTTAAATTATAAACACGGTATTTTCTCCTCACGTTCCTCAGTGCATGCTGTTGTTATTTTATTTTGAAAATTGGCCGGCTTCTCTCATCTTTTCTGTGTCCGACTTCCTGTTTGGTACAATCTGCTCTATCCAGTTTGACAGAAGCGCTCGTGGCTCGCGTGAAAAATAGACCAGATGCCGAACTGAAGCACTGCCTCCGCGGGCGCTCCGCTCTGCTCAGCGGCCTGTGTGGACAGTCAGATTAACATGGGAACCGATTGAAAACTGCCTCCACTGCTGGGCGCTGCACTTAGGTTCCACGTCCGGTGTGTCCAGGGCGTTATGTCAACAACGCTACATGAAGCAGATGAATGACTTTTTCTCTGCAGTGTGAAAATGGCAGCCACTTAAACCACTGACTGTGCACTCTGCCGCCAAGTGGGCAGGGGTGGTAATTGCAACCGGTCAAAATGACCGATGGCCTTCAGATTTTCCGGTCATTGTTGTAAAAAAACGGTCAATGACCGAGAATATCCAGTTAACGCGACCCCTGGTTAAACCTATCAGTTTGAAAGAAGCCACGGAGCTTGTGGCTCGCTACGTGGTCGGAGAAATGCTGCTGTTGTCTACGGTGGAGTCTAAATAGGTGGAGTAGGACTCGCTGGCAGACATATTTCAGACTCAGGACTTGCATTATGCCTGGTACACACCAATTATCCCCGGTCGTCTTTTACGGCGTGTGTGATGTCATCAGGTTATTCTTCATGAACATACGTGGACACGGCGGCACGTTTTTTTTCTCCCTTTAGAGTTAATATGCCCATGTGGCAAACAGAAGAAATGAGTGTATGTTTACATATTCATATCTATAGGCCTAAGTCCCACATACGTCCACAGACACTCAATATTTGTTTTACCGCACAGATCAAGGTCAGTTTCATCAATCTGATGATAGTATTAATCATCTGCTTAAAAAATGCAGTAATATGTCCTGTTGTGACAAAGGGGGGTTCGGGGGTGTCTCCCCTGAGAAAATTTAGAAAATTCACGTGGCAAAATCTTATTTTCATGCAATATCATACAGAAATAGATAATAGCCAAGTGCATTCCATTAGCCTACCTTATCATGTTCTTGTGTAGTAGGAGGCCTATTACAACTACTCTCTTCTTCTTGCCTCGTTTTTTTCTTAAAGAAATTCAGCAGACTCATCTAACAAAAAGTTTTTTTTTTTTATCATGTGTATTTTAGTTATTCAGGCAGGGCACATGGTTTCATAACACAGTAAAATGTAAATTCGTTGGCAATTTGCTTACCTTGGTACAATTCTGACCAGCAATGTATTGACGACAGGCGACTTCCACGCTAAATTCCTTTGTAAGCCAATAGGCAACCAGTGTAGGAGACTAGCGGAAGGACGAAGTAGATCAGGGTAGATCAGGGATCAGGGTAGCTCCACGAGACCTACACTTGCTTTCTGAGAATAGTATGCAGTCTGGTCAAGCCACACAATGGGCTGGACGTAGAAAAAAAACAGAAGGTCTATTTTTGACAGACGCCTCGCAACGGTGCATCAATTTGTACAGACCAAATGAGTTAAACAGGAAGTCAGGCGCAGAAAAGACGAGAGTATCTGGTCAATTTTCAAAATAAAACACCCATGAAAACTCCGGATTGTATTTCACATCGCTACATCAACATGACTTCAAAGTGGGCGGCCCCAGGCCTGAGGTCAAACACGAAGAGGGGCTTGGAGGAGATTTCCGCAGATTATCATGTCACATTATGATCTCGGGATCCGCCAATTCCAGCCGCTCGTGTGCGCGCTGCTATAGTTCCCAGTTGACACTGACGCCTGCTACAGGACGGAGCGAGTCCGCGCTGCAGCCGAATCGCGCATGCAACGGATCCAGGGAACATCCGGCGTGAGATTTCTTAAACGGGCGTGTGACATTGATGGTGAAAGAGTGACAGTCGCGCCAGATGCGTGAGGGTTGGCAACCCTGGATTGGTTGCTGTGTAAAGTTAGTTGATAAAGTCATTTGCAAACCAGCCCTGGGAGTCTGGATGAATTAGTTGATGTTATCCACTCAAGACAATATTTTTCTACATTAGCTAGCTAATAATTTGTCCTTGCTAGCAAGAAAGCTAACGTTAGCGGACAACTGCCAGTTAAAACCACAATATTAGAATATATTTCAAATATCACATAGGCACTGGTGTCATTACTGTTTATCAGACCACAAATGAGACAAGAATTTGCTAGCATGCAGGAACGCAGACAGCAGCTCCAGAGAGGGACCTTCAGTCAGCGACTGTAGCAGCTTGAATGCAGCCAGCACAAACCTCAGCCGTATATAAAGGTCTGTCTCTGCAGCCACTGAAAAATAGAACAGAAACAGAGCACGTGTGGACTCTCTGTCATGTGGGTGTTGGTTGTTTGTTGATGTTAGCGGGCTCAATTTCAAGACTAACATTAGCTCGTGTTGAACTTTGTTAGCACTGTAGCGGAACTGAAGGGGCGTAACATTACATCCTTTGGATTTTCCCACAAATTCGACCAGATTACTCTACATAGAAACCAGTCCACAGACTGTTACAAGCAACTGAGAAAGTGCCTGGGAGTGCCGTAAAAGGTATAATTTTTTAATTTGCATTATAAGCTGGCTGGCATCATTGGCAATTAAATACATTAATACATGGAGAAAGTTACAAAGAGTACCTTTAAAACTACCCAAATGCTAACTAAAACTAAAGGTACTTAAGCTAACCAGTTATAGTTAGTTGGTTAATGTAAAAACTAAAATGATACAAACACAATGAAAGCTTAACAGTTTTTGGAGTGAGGTTATATGGGGTACTACTTCATAGTTTGTGTATTACATACAGTAGATGTCAGTCAGCATGCCCCCAGTTTGGATAAGCAGACAGGAAAACTAATATGGAAGCTAAGCAATCTACTGCTTAGGACAGCATTTAGCAGTGAAACACATTTTAACCACCTAAAAAAAAGTCCCACCTAAAAAATCAATATCAGCTTAAGTGTATGCTATATTAAGAGTATTTTCACCGCTTTACCTTGCCATCAGAAAGCCTGATTAAATTTATAGCCAGGTTAAATGTATATAATGTGATTACAACACAAACTTCGATTCACACCTTCAGATGTGAAAAGGCTCTGTTATAAACAACATCATCATGAGTGTATAGTTTCCTTTCAGTTGTTGTGATACAAACACGCTTACACTTAAACTTGTAGGCAGCTTTTAATCACATTTATGATCATTATTATTTTTAATACCAAAGTCAGGTGGACCAGATCTTGCCCCTCCCCCCACTCTGTTTGTTATGGAGGAGGCAGGCCAGGCTGAGATGGATCGCTGCACAAACAAATGTTTGTTCTGCCCTTCGCATACCCCAGAGACTCTCTCTCACACACACACACACACACACACACACAGAGCTGATGTGTGTTTTATTTCTTCATTTTTTCAGTTTCTTATTGTTCTGGTTTATTATAATGAGTTTATGCATCTATGTTCTTTTGTTTTTTATTGTTTTCTATTTCTAATTGTTTAGATGTTTTATACTATGTCTGTTTTCCTTTTCTACTGCTACTATGCTTTATTATTTATTTACATAATTTTTACAGTTTGTCTGTTATGTGAGAAACATCAGTGAACATCCAGAGACCCTGTGTGCGCACCAGCTGTCCACCAGTTATTGCAGTCACTGGGATAAATGGGTGGAAAAAAAGGGATGAGAGGATTACAGGATAGATAGATAGATAGATAGATAGATAGATAGATAGATGAACGAGTAGGTAAAAAGGGTGGAAAGGCAAGATGAGAGAACTAAAAGATGGAGTGATGAAAGGAAGGACAAAGAAGGGACATGAAAGATGAGTGATGGAGTGATGGAAGGAAAGGAGAAGAAGAAAGGATGGAGAGATGATGGAAGGAAGCTAAGACAACAGCTAGAGGAGCGACTAAAAAAGAGCTAGAAGAAAGAATGGTGGAAGAAAAATAAGTAAAGGATGGAGGGACAACAGGAAGAAAAGAAAGAAACAATGAAAGGATGAGAGGGAGTGATGAATGAAAGAATGAAGCAAAGAGAGAGAAGAAAGAAATGATGACTGGATGAGAGGGAGACATGAAGAAAGGATGAGTGATGGCAGAGGGAGAAAAGAAAAGATGAACAGGGAGACTGAGAAAGGAAAGAAAAATGAAAGGATGAAAGGAAGAAATGAAATGATGGAGTGAAGGCACAGGAAGAAAAGAAAAAGATAAAAGTATGAGAGAGAAAAGAAAGGACAGTGTATGAATGAAAGAATGAAGCAAAAAGAGAGAGAAGAAAGAAATGAGTGGATGAGAGGGAGGAATGAAGAAAGGATGAGTGATGGCTCAGGGAGAAAAGAAAGGATGACAGGGAGAACTAAAAGAAAGGATGAAGTGATGGCAAAAGAAGAAAAGCAAGCAAAGATGAGAGGAAGAAATTAAGAAAGGATATAGCAACAGTAGGGATAGAAAAGAAACAAGATTCAGTGATCGCAGAGGACAAAAATAAAGAAAAGATGAAAAGATGCAAGAGAAAAAACAGAAAAGTTGAGTGAAAAATGAAGAAAGGATGGAGTGATGGCAGACAGGGAAAAGAAAGAAAAGATGGAGTCATGACAGAGGAAGAAATGAATGACATAATGGTAAAGGGAAGAAAATTATCCTCTACATAAATAAAGAAAGAGGGGTGCTGGTGGAGGTTATATGGATGGATGGATGGATGGATGGATGGATGAAATAAGCTGTCAGTCTGCAAAGTGGGGTCAGAGGTAAGGAGGAGGAGGCGGCTCTTTACAAGCCTGAAAACACAGATGGAGGAGCGAAGTCGCCATGCTTCTCATTATCTTATCTTTTTCTCTTTTGTTCCACCTGCTTTCATCTCTCCATCCCTCCATCCTCAGTTAGACGGAGGGAACGGCAGAGGAGAGATTAAACTGCAGACTCAGCAGAAGAAAAAAATGAATGAAAGTGCTGCGATGGAGACAGACGAGGTTTAATGAGAGATGGATGGATAGAGGGATGAAAGGAGGGAGGGGAAGGGTCACATGATTTATTCAGAGGTGGAGGCGGTGAAAGGGGGCGGGGGATTAAGACAGAGAACTGCCACCTGAACCACACACACACATGCACGCACAGAGGGTCCCATGGGGCTGGGGGCGGCGGGTCTGAAAGGCTGTTAATTGTCGCCAACACGACTTTAATCAGATTTCAGCCTCCACCCTCATCACACACACACACACACACACACACACACATATATATACACTCACATGTAGGCACGTGCACACACACACACACACACACACACACACACAATCCTGTCCCATGGGGTGTGTGTGTGTGTGTCTCTAAATCAGATTTTGGCGAGGAGGTGTGGTCATTAGCGCCAAGTCCCATATGCTGCCCGCTGACACTGGAGGGAAAACCCCTGGGACACACACACACAAAATCAAACACGCACAGAAACACACACCCACATGGACAAAACAAGTCATCCAGACAAACGCTCACAGACACACTACATGGACAACACATACAAATGATAAACACAAAAACAGAACAACACATGTACACACGTCAAATAACACACCAGCAGACACACTTTCTCACAAATACACACATGTAATATGAAGGGAAAAACATAAATCTTAGACCGTGAGCACACAGGACACACAAAGACACACACTATACAAATACACCCAAATACATAATTAAACAACACACTGTGAAAAAAATAATAATGCACAAACACACAAATACACAACATGATGGAAAAACTAACAAAAAGACATTTGTGAATAAACACATGCAAAAAATACTAAATACAAGTTAAAAATACACACAGTGTCACACAACACACACACGCACACACACACACATCAAAATACACACAAATAAATAAATATGCATAAAACGACACATGAACAAACTAACACTTTAAGGTAAGAAAAACACACTCATTAACACAAACCAAGGATGTCCTTATCAAGGTTTTTTTTTTGTCCCAGATCTCGATCCCCATCATTTAATATTTGCCAAAACTGAGTCCTGATCCGATACTAGACTTGCATCGATTTATCGGCAGTGCTCGGAATCGGGCCGGTTTTCACGTGATGGGCCATGACCTGCGACCGGCCGGTCAGTCTAAAATATGCCAATTTTAAAACGCCGGTCAAATTCCCGGCATGCCGCATGATTGACATCGTGTAACATCAGCAGCGCACACACACGCACATGTGCAACTCACGACTTTTTCTCACCTTAATCATTCACACACACACCAAAAGAGAGAAGGAGAAAGTTGTTAATTGTCTGTGTTAAACTGAACTGCGGAGCTCTCACTGCTTCACTGTGCCGCTTGAAACTGACGAGGTGCATGTCCATGTGCCGAAGACGCGCGTGTCTACACGCTTACTGCCGGGCGCATCCTGAAGACCTGTGTGAATTTTCCACAGGAGATATTTTTACTTTTTTGTCTATTCAAGAAATTACCCACAAATGCTATACACCAAGAATTATTACTTTATTTATCTATGTTTTTATTTATGTATGCCTTTTTACTTATTTATATTAATACTGTACCTGAAGTTATATTTGAGCAAAAAGGAAAATGTTTCTTAATGTGTGTCACTGTTTTTGTTTGTTTGTTTGATTATTGAAAAGCTGGTTGTATCTTGGTTAAAATGTTTTAATAAAGCAAAGAAAGAAAATATTGCATTATCTTGTGTGCTGTAAAGTGCTTTGAAAAAAAAAAAAAAATGAAATCGGAATCAGCCAAAATCGGAATCGGCCATCCAAACACTCTGCAAATTGGAAATCGGTATTGGCCCAAAAAATTGTAATTGGTCAAGTCTATCCGATACTGTGTTTCTTTTACAGTTTCTATCCATGTCTGTGAAAACATGGATGCTTCACACACATCTTCCCCCAGCAGCACAGATGATCTATACACTCAGCACAGTTTCAAGGTTAGAGTCACCAATTCAGTATCTGACCAAATGTCTCCCTTTCTGTTCCTGAGATATGATGTTTAGTAATGGCCAGAGAAGTGTTTTATGCAGAACATTATTATGTCACAGTGAAGTTGACCTTTGACTTTTTAGATATAAAATATCATCTCTTCATCATTTATCCTATTAGACATCTGTGTGAAGAAATAAGTGAATGAATTCTTGAGTCATGGCCAAAAACATGTTTTGTGAGGTCAGACTGAGCTTGATCTTTGACCTATGATGACGAAAATCGAATCACTTCATCATTACATCCAGGTGGACATTTATATCAAATATGTTCACATCAGACGCGCATTTCTCCACACCAGTCGACAAGCGCTTCTGCTCCCAGCTGTTGTCTCCGTCACATTTGGGGCTGTTTTTCCATCAAGGGTATCTCTCTCTGTTTGCATGTGTGTGCCCCAACCCCCAACCCCCCCCTCTCTCTCTCGTGTGTGTGTGTGTGTGTGTCTGTGTGCGTCTGTGTGTGTGAGTGTGTGTGTTCATCTCTCTCGCGCTCTGTTAAGATACCACTGACTAATATGTATAGCCCCACAGAGAACAGACCAGACACCGAAACAATCGCTGCAGCACCACGGCCGGTGTGGATGACACAATCGGTTAACATGGGCGCCGAAAGGAAACTGGCTTCGCTTTGAGGCTATTCGCAGCACTTCCGCGTCCAGTGTGGCCCTGGTGTTAGGATGACTTGTGATGTCAAAGTCATAGAACACAGAGAGAGACAAAACTACAATAATTTAAAAAATGAGCAGATTCTGATCAGTTGAAATGCCTTCATTGGCCTGATACTGATCTTTGTGATTAGGACACCCCAAACACAATCTACAAAATACACACAAAAACAAATGCTCTTCAACACACAAATACAAGCTTAAAGACACACACACGATAAGAAAACAATAAAAAAAACAGTCACATAAAAATTCAAATACACAGAAGACAACACAAAGTGACACATAACACAAACACACACATATCTCTGATTGTGTGTGTGTGTGTGTGTGTGTGTGTGTGTGTCTCCAGGGGACTCTGATGAATAAATAAGCAGAGAAGAAGACACACTCTCTCTCTCTGCAGTCTGTCCCTGCCTCGCTCACCCCTCTCCCTCCTCATCAGTGAATTAATGAAGACATTTATCTCTTTCTCTCCTTCATCCCTCCATCTCTATTAAAACCTAATTTATCCTCTCAGTCTATCCATTACTCCCACATCTCTCTCCTCTACATCACTCCCTACATCTCTCCTCCTCTTCATCACCCCATCTCTCCTCCTCTTCATCACTCCCTACACCTCCTCCTCTTCATCACTTCCTCTAACCTCTTCATCTCTCCCTACATCTCTTCATCACTCCCTACTTCTCTCTCCTCCCCTCCATCACTTGCTACATCTCTCTCCTCCTCTTCATCACTCCCTACATCTCTCTCCTCCTCTTCCTCACTTCCTCTAACCTCTTCATCTCTCCCTCTATCTCTCTCCTCCTCCTCATCTCTCCCTACATCTCTCCTCCTTTCCATCACTCCCCCATCTCTTTCCTCTTCATCACTCCCTACATATCTCTCCTCCTCTTCATCACTCCTTACATCTCTCTCCTCCCCTTCGTCACTCCCTACATTTCTCTCCTCCCCTCGATCACTCACTACCTCCTCTTCCTCACTCCCTCTACCCTCTCCTCTTCATCACTCCTCCATCTCTCTCCTCTTCTTTACTCCCTACATCTCTCTCCTCCCCTCCATCACTCCATACACTCTCTCCTCCTTTTCCTCACTCCCTCTACCCTCTCCATCACTCCTCCATCTCTCTCCTCTTCATCACTCCCTCTATCTCTCTCCTCCCCTTCATCACTCCCTCAATTTTCCTCCTGCTCTTCATCACTCCCAGCATCTTTTCTTCACTCTTCTCCTTCCCCAACCCCTTCCCGTTTCCTTTCTCCCCTTCTTTCCTTATATTTTCCCTCTTACACTCCCTCCTTTCTCTTCATCATTCCTTATTCCCTCCCCTCTTTTTTTATCTTTATTGATCCCTTCTTCTCACACATCTTTCCCACCCTCCTCTCCTCTTGACTCTCTTTCCATCCTTCTTTCTTTCTCAATTCTCCTTCCTCATCATTTTCTTTCCTCTCCACTTTTTCCTCATTACCCTTCCTTCATCCACCCCTTCTCCCCTCCCGTCTCATTTTCATTTCCTTCCTATCCTCATGCCTCCTTGTTCCCTCACTCCTGTCTTTTCTGTCCCTTTTCCCTGTCCTTCTTCCTCTCCAACTCCTCTCTTTCCTCCTTTCCCTCTCTCCCCTGCTTTCCTCAACCCTGACCTCCTCTCTGTTTTTTATGCATCCTTCCTTTTTTCCTCCTCTGTTTCGTTCTGTCCCTTCCTGCCTCCTTTTCTCCTTTTTCCTCATCCCCCTAACATGAAGTCCTTCTCTCATTCTCTTCACTTTTCCTTTGTTGTCTTTTTCCTAATCCTATTTCTCAGCTCATTTTTATTTCCCCTCCTTGTCTTGTTCCTTCCTCGCTGAAGTCTTCTCTTCCTCCTCATTGTTATCCCTTGTTCCTTTTTACACTAAGTCTATTGTTGGCTCACTTGTCATTTCACTATCCTCATTCCCTCCGTCCAACATTTATGCTCCCTCCTTTCTTTCCTACCTCAGGACATCAATATCTCCTTTCCCCCCTCCTTTCCCCACTTCCTTGGTTCCCTTATTTAACCATTTATGCATCATCCTTCCTTCTTCATCCCTTTATCTATGTCCCTCCACTCTTATTTCCTTCCCTCCTCCGTCCCCCTACCTCTTCAATCATTTTCACTTTTCCTTTGTTTGCGTTTTCCAAGTCTTTCTCCTTCTTCCTTTTTTACACTCAGTCCATTGTTTACTCACTTCCGCCTTCATTTCCTTTTCCTTTTCCAACTTCCTTCATTCCCTTCTTTCATCATTTATACTCCCTCCCCATTCTTCCCTGACCCCTTCCCTCTTCCATCCCATCCTCCCTCACTCCCTTCCTTCGTTCCTCCCTTCATTTCCCTGATCCCTCCTTCCATCCCTCCCCTCTTACGTCTCTCATTAAGTCTCTCCCTTGTCACACTGAGCCCCAGGCAACACATATGGCAGTCACGCTTCCACACCATTAAATAACACACACACCCACACCCACACACCCACACCCACACACACACCAACTGGTGTCCCCTGTGGCCCTGTCCTTTTGGAGAAGAGGTCCTGCCACTAGTTTAATCTTCCCTCCATCCTCTTCCTATTGTCTTTTCCCTTTCCTTCCTTCCTCACCTCCTTCCCTCCCTCCATATTTCCTTTCCTCTTCCCAGCTCCACTCCTTCCATTCATTCTTTTTCCTCCTTCCTCCCTCTCTCCCCATCATATTAACTTCTACGCTCCCTCGCCCCCATTTTTCCTCCTCTTTGCAGGCTTTCCCTCATTGTCTCTCACTTGCTGTGCTCCAGAAAAAAGGTGTGTGTGTGTGTGTGAGTGTGTGAGTGTGTGTGTGTGTGTGTGTGTAGGGGATTGGGTGGGTGGGGGGGTGGGGGGGTGAATGAGTGGTTTCCAAGGCAACGAAGCCACACTGCCGCAGTGGATACGTAGGGGAGGTGGAGAGTGTGAAGAGAGTTGAGAGAGTGAGAATGAAGCAGGAGTGTGCACATGAGAGTGTGTGAGTGTGCACGTGAGTGTGCGTCCCTGAAAAACTTGACCCCAGCAATCAAGAGAGTGAGCGAATTAAGGAAAAAAGAGGAAAGAATGAGTGTGTGTGTGTGTGTGTGTGTGTGTGTCTCAACACTATGAATGTCAAGAGCTTTGCTGCAGTGCCAAGGGCAGAGAGACACTGCCAATATTCTCTCTCTCTCTCTCTCTCTCTCACACACACACACACACACACACACACACACACACACACACACAGTGGGGAGTGTATTGTGAATGAAGTGCAGAGCGACATCATGTGTTCAGCTACAACTGCTGATGTGTTCAGTTTTCAATGAGAGAGAGTGAGGGATGAACCAAGAGATGCGAGAAAGACGGAGAGAAGACGAGATACAGCTGAAGAGAAACCCTCTTCATATGAAGTCATGATTTGCTGAGACATGGTTTATCTCAAGGTTCAGCTTTGTTGTCGTTATATAATACAGGACTGCACCGTGAAATGCAGTTGCAGCTCCCTCCATGCCCCACACACAGATCATGTATAACACAAATAACCACCGCACGGTTGTATGCCTCTACACACCAGTCAGGTTGCAGTTACAGTTTATATCCAAAAGGGGTTTTGCAGAACATTATGTCACAGTGACACTGACCTTTGAACTAATAAAAAATATTATCACTTCATCATTTTATCCTATTAGACATCTGTGTAAAAATATTGTCAAAAACAGTTTTTGTGAGGTCACAGTGACCTTGACCTTTAACCAGCAAAATCTAATCAGTTAATTTTTGAATCTGGGTGGACGTTTGTGCCAAATTTCAGGACAGTCCCTCAAGGCCTTCTTGAGATATTGCATTATCTCAACCTTAGACCACTAAAATCTAAACAGCTCATCACTGACTCAAAGTGGATGTTTGTGTCAAATTTGAAAAAATTCAATCAAGGGGTTCTTGAGATATCGTGTTCACGAACAGATGGACAGACAACCTGAAAACTAAATGCTTCCAGCACTGCTATCACAGGTGCAGAGGCATGAAAGTACGCAAATACTTAATTAAAAAAAAAAAAAAAAATAGAGCTCATCAGGCAGTTAAAGCATATGAAAGTAGCACATAGAGGATGAATTGAAAAGGGAAACTAAATTAAATTTGCGAGGAAGATCAGGGCTCTGAAACCCATGTAATTCTCAGCTCTACATGCACTGGTGCAAAACACTTGGTATGAAACATATACGTACAGCACATTATTCCCAATAAAACATCATAAATATAATAATAAACTGTTACATAAATGATGTCAGAATGTTTCTATTTTGTAAAATTCAGACAAAAATGTTTTCAATAAATTTAATACATTTATTAGAGCCCAGTCACAGTTATGATAGTCTTACATGGCCAGACTTATTTCCGCAGCACTGAGTCAGCACAAGAGAAAGGTCCCGAATCACTGTTCATCTTTGTGTTATAGGGGGAAAAAAACACTCTGGGTTGTTTGTATTTCTTTAAACCAATCACAGTTGTCTTCAGCTGCTCTTATCCCAGGATGCAGTGACAGGGCTCTTGCAAAATAGTGTCAGGGTGGAACCTGTTTTGGTGGAACATTTGCATGCGAGGAGGCGAGCACTGTCATCAAATTGGCTCTGCAGATGAAAATGCCACAAACAGCATTAGCAGTCGTGTGTCACTATGTGATTCAACTTTTAGTGATAAAAAAGACAAACATAATCTAATACTCAGAGCCTTAGAGGTGAAGCCTGATTCTACTTTAGCTCTGGAGGAGCTCACTGGACCCATTAAAACCACAGATGATCTGCTGGCTGTAAGTGGCTCTGACAGAAAATTATTATGACGGTATCACAGAAGCTCATGTGAAGTGGAACAGATCGGTACATTAGTGAAGTAACTGTCACTGAAGTGGAGGTGCTGCTGCTAGAGTTAAAATGGAAATTAACTGACCGTGTCACAAAACAGATCAACACTGGGCATGAGAGTCCTGTGAGTCTGGACTTTTCCAAGGTGAATTCACAAGCTGTTTATTTGTTGCAGGTCTTTATAACAATTCACTGAAAGAACAAAAGTGGCATGCCTTATGCATGATCCAAATCTTTGTCAAAATGTGCCATTTTAACCATGTAAGCTAATAGCTTGGAGGTTGTTGTTTCCTGTAGTGAAGGGTATGTGGAAACTGTTGCACGCAGATAGCGGAGGGAAGGGAGAATCCCAGCCTAAATTGTCAGCTAATGGCAGAATTAAAGCCACAGTCAGTCAGACTATGGTCATGGTACCGTGAGGTCAAACTGGCCCCAGGAAGGAGCTGTCGAGACAAGTCACATGTCATATCTTTTAGAGTATTGAACTTCGAAGAACCTTTGTCACACAAATACAATGTAGTCTCTTTAGTAAGAAAACATTTGACAACATATTGGCTAATACTATACAATTTTTTTTTATCCCTAAAATCAATTATTAAAAAACTGTGACAAAGACATGTGGGACATTTCACAGTGTAAAAAAACTTTGTTGGACAAACTGTGACGAAGACACTGTTTCTAGATGAGCTCAAAGATACTTTTCAAAACTAAGACTGTCGTTTACATGACACTGTATTATAAAACATATACAGGAGACATGCCATTCCCAAAGTGTTTTTTTTCCCCACCCCTGTTCCGCTGTGATTAGACGGCTGGGTAAAAAGTGACAGTGAGGACTGCAGTGTTTCCAAAGATTAACTTTTTTTTTTTTTTTTTTTGACTCTCAGTGACCAGGAATAAACCCCAATCATGCAGGCTCAGCGCAGAATAGGTGTTTGTTGCAGAGTGTAAATATGCAGTGCTCAAGTCCCATTGCAACACTGGCCTTGGAAAAAATAGAATGCTTTGGTGGACGCAATACTACCAGGTAGAGTGCACTCAGTGCACTGTGGCTAATTTAATTAATCTAGAGATAACGTGCAGATTTTTTTCTCCCATCAACGAACTGACTGGTTGAAGAGTGGGTAGACTTTCAGTCAACCAAGATTTTCTTTGGCCCTACAGCCCTACATGAATGAGGACTTTTCAATTAATGACTTTTTATTAGGGATGCACCGATTTATCAGCTGATCACCAGTACTGGCCGATACTCTCCTTGCTGTCTGCCATCGGTCTATCAGCAAATAAGATGATATTCACAGGTAGCAGTGGCCAAGGTTTTTCTGTTGTGTCACATCAATTTTGTGCAGGCTAAAAGTCAGGGCTCCAGACTAACGGCCACAAACTTAATTTAATGAGCAGGTGCAAAAGGAATCCAATGACTGTTTGGCAAATTGGCTCCGTGATCTCAGTGTTGTGTGATGAGATGGTGAGTAGCAGCTACAGTCTGATCCTCCCGGCAGGGACAATATAAAATGTGTTTTTGACCAACAGAGATCCTCCCGTATGGGACAAAAGGACGCAGTAAACTCACTATAGTTGCATCAGTGGACGCACCCTGTTGTTTCCCTGATAATTAAGCAATATCACGCAAGAGGGAGCGATGTTGTACTGTGATATCGTCACGGCTGTGATTCGGTCGTAGGCACGAGGCCGAATCACAGCCGTGATGATATCACAGTACAACATCACGAGGTCGAGTGTGATATTGCTTTTATACAACAGTTCAACAGTTAAATAAGCAAGGCTGATTAAGAAATGTTGAAAAATGAGGACAAAATAGATAATTTAAGCATTTTATTTGTCTTCCGCCAACAAAAATAGTTCCCTCAGGACTCCGCTGTCACCGTTGCTATGTAACGCAGACATGGTGCGCCAGGCACTTACTCTTTATACACATTTATCTGCACATGTCCATTAATTGTGCAACTGGTGAAATAAGTTTCTGGTGACTGCATGGTGGACTGTCGCTTCACAGGCACAGCCGACTCTGCCTTCTGATCTGACAGTATGTTGCTTTTCTCCAAGTCATTGAGCTCCACTGATAAAACACTGACAAACCTGGATGTGTGCTCAGATGGATTCAGCTTCTCCTCTCCCTCATCTTCCTCTGATGACCATTCATAGTTCATTCAAAACTTATTTTAGGAAATAAATCCATATTTTTGGCTGTTTGACAGTGGATGAATTAATTAGCCTACAACACAACTGCTGACCCAACTGACACTAACCGTCAGTTTTGATTTGATTGTTGATTGCAATCAGCTGTGAGGCGGAGTGATACATACACAGTGAAATAACTGTGATGTTGTACTCCAATATCGTCACGGTTTTACTGTCTCTCGACCAATCAGATTGCAGGGCCGGAACTAACTGTTGTATAATGTTACATTGTGAACAATGAATCTGTGTTGACATCAGCTGGAGGAGGGCTAGTTAATGTTAGCTGTTAGCAGCTAGTTGACATGAGTTGTTAGCTGTTAGCAGCTGGTGGCCACAGCTAACAGCTCACAGAGGTTGCTCTGAGTTACATTATGATGTGTTTAAGCTCTTTTAAGTAAAAATGAGTATTGGGTGAAGGTAAATTATAACGCTGTCAAGATGTGTTCAAATGTAATCTTATAAAATGTAGTATTTGGTGAGAAACCTCAGGAAGAGCAGCTGAGGAGGGATCCCTCTTCCAGGCCGGACAGACGTGCAATAGATGTCGTACAGAACAGATCAACATAATAAATTTAGAGTAATTCATATCACAAAATGATACATAAAGAGAGGGAGGGACAGAGAGAGAAATTGAGACAGAGCCAGAGAGAGATGCAAGGTAGACAGTAATGATAATAGCTTACAACATTAATTTAAGTAGTATTCAATATTTCAATATTGTAGATTTCTTTGTTTAGGTACAAACAAAGGTACAAAAGGGGGGAATAAATAACTACACAAATTAAATAACATAAAAACATCAGTATCACCCAAAATTTCAAAATCGGTGCTGCCTTTGTTTTTATATTGGTCCCTATATATTTCTAAATCTCCTACTTGTGTGGTCTCATAATGTTTATTTTTAATTTTTAATTTTTATTTTTTAAGCTAGGGGCCAGTTTCTAGGATTTTAGGACACTTGAGCCCTAACCTAGGACCTTTGTTGGGGGGTCCTGGGGAACCCTCCCTTTTTTTTTTTTTTTTGATGAACGAGCTCTATTTTGATGTTTTTTATGCACTCTGGCACCTTATTTACAAGTTAATAAAATCCCAGGGTCACACAAGCAGCTCACACAAAACTCCAACATTCAAACTGGCAGGTCAATAAGAGTATTCAGAGAGAGATAAACATAGAAGTTTTTCCTATGACGTGTCAATGAGTATACGAGTCATTAAACTGTGTGATGTCAGAATAACTGATTCTGTTTCTCAGCACCCTACAAATCAACCTAATAAAGATGTTTTGATGTCATTGAGATGTTACTGAATGAATCTGAAGTCTCACAACATCAACACCAGTGTGTGTGTGTGTGTGTGTGTGTGTGTGTGTGTGTGTGTGTGTGTGTGTGTGAGAGAGAGAGCTCTATGTCTGCAGGTGTGTGTTGTTATTGTGTTTGTGTGTCTGATGGAGTCTCTACTTCCTCTGCCTGTGTTTGGACCTCAGCATCAATTTAACCTCCTACTGCTGCTTCTACTGTCAGGAGGAAATGCATGGAGAACAGAGTCTCACACACACACACACACACACACACACACACAGTAAGGCACAGCCAAAGTGTAAAATGGCCAAAGGCGCTTCCATCTCGCTGTGTGTGTCCTAAAACAGTCTATTTCAGTCATGGTGTGTTGCAGAAAATGGATTCGGACGTGTGCGCGCACACATATACACACACACAAAACACACACCTGCAGACGTAGATCTACATGCAGACACAATGAGAGAGAGAGAGAGAGAGAGAGAGAGAGAGAGACAGGTGAGCAGTGAGAGACAGATCTGTTCAATAATAGAAGAGGTGAAAATGACAGATTTCTGCAGTAAGAAGGAGTACTCTCCTCCTCCTCACTGCATCCTGCCCCTCCTCCTGATCTGAACTGCAGCTCCCCCCTCTGGCAGGGGACTGAACTGCAGCTGCAGGACAGACTGACGTCACTGTTTGCAGGGTTCAGGGGTCAAATCCAGACTTTTAAAACGGAGTCTGGAAGTTGGGTTTAGTCCAAATATCAAAGCTAGGCAGTTTGTGTTTGTGAAAAAAAAATATGAACTCTTCTTTATGGACAGATCTGTTGATTAGTTTAAAATGTCAGGAAACAATTTCTCACATCTTCAAATGTCTTGTTTTTTTCTGACAAGCAGTTCAAAACTCCACAAACATATTACACTTACAATATAAAAAAGGAATTCATTATATTTAAGAGGCTAAAAACTAACCTTTTTTTTTACATTTGTCAATAAGAATTTAGTTAATGACTTACAAAAACAGCTGCCTTTTAAGTTTTTGTGGATCAAGTAATTACAGCTGCTCTATTATAATCACAAACGGCACAGCTGGTAGATTATAGGTAAAATAAACTGACTTGTTCAGAGTGCAGAGTGAGGCACTGACTCTGGATGAAACGGCTAACAAACCAAGATAACTGGATTCAAAACATTTTAACATTTTTAATATTCTACAAGTAGGCCTGTTGCAATAACTACTCTTGTTGGACAATATTGTCCCAGAATAAAAATACAAAACTTGAAAGATATCTAAGGGACAGAATGTTGAAGATGTGAAGATGCTCTGGTCCTACACCGCGACGTCTTACAGAGGCTTAGCCCCCTCAGCTGTATTTTTTTTACCCCCTCAAAGTAACGTTGCATACTGCTTTGACCTGAAGAAAATCAACCTGCTCACACATGTAGCAATTTACACCTAAACCAAACAGCAGTCAAACACAACCCAACTTACTGAGTGTATAGGCAAAACATGGAGCATGCCTGCATTACAATGTTCTGAAAATGTTTCACCTCACATTATCCACATATAGAACACGTCATATAACTCCAGAGGGAAACACGATTTCAGGAGTGTATTACTGTACAACATAGAATCACAGACTAAACTGTCAAAGTAATTGAGGACAAACTTTTTTTAACATTTAGAACTACAGATTGTGTCTTAGCTTTGCTGTTTTTGTTGTTAGTCCAGTCAGTGATCACCATCACTGTTGACCTGCATTCTCAGGGGACAAGTCTGCAGTCAGCTGACCTCTCTCTGCTGCCTTTTATTGCACAGCCTATGTCTCCATGCTTTGTACAAATTCTGTTGGTTTAGCATGTTGGAAAATCCCTTTGCCAGAATAATTTAAGGCTTTTGTATTTGTATGGTTGTATGTTAGAGCTGTGTTGTTCATGTAACTAAAACAGAGTGGGAGGAGATCGAGAGACAAACAGAATATGTCACTAAAACTGCATAGAAGCAGCAAATACGGCCCTACTTCCATTTTGAGGCTACTGCATTTTATGGGAAAAAAATGCCCCCTTGCACTTTTGAACAGCCCCCTCAGTCACTTCATCCTGGCACCTGGTCTGTGTCTAGTGGGAGGAAATGTGACTTTCAAATATCCAAATTACTTGTAAAAAAGATGTAAACTTTTACTTTTCTCTAGGCAAATTTAAGGGTCAGTTCACCCAAATATCCACATTTCCTTGCCTACGTCTTGTAGTGTCTACCCACATTCTTTTGGCCAGGTTTTGATCCATCTGTGTCTAAATGGTTTGAATATTTCTTTGGAAGAAATTTAAACTGTTAACAGGGAGGTCTGAGGACTGTTCAGAAACATGTTTTCAAATGCTTTGACACCCCGCAAACGAAATATTAAAGTTTCGGCACTAAAACTTTTTGAGTGGCTGAAAAACACAGAGCGTAGGGACTTTTTTTTTATTTATTAAAGGAGGTTGGTGGCTGAGGTGTCAATTTTTTTTGACCCTTCCAAAAGCTACAAATATTTCTTCCTGAGCTTCTCTGAGTGTTTGGCAAAAAATGCATGACCCTCCCTACACCATGAATTAGTTAGGCCTATTAGATTTTTAAAACCTAACCTTTGATGTATGAAAGATAAAAGTTAAAAGTTGAAGATGAAATCCTGGTAGGGCTGTAGTCAACCAAAGAAAATCTTGGTCGACTGAAGTCGTACATAATCTTCAACTAATCAATTAGTCATGGGAAAAAAACATAATTTGCACGTTACTTTTACTTCTGTTGTGGTGTGTCTGTGTCACTCTACAGTTACACCTCCAAAATGTTAGTCGGCGGTGGAGGACTGTGTTAAGTGCTGTAAAGTTTAGTTGATTCACGGCACACAATCAAGCATGGCTTAATAGAGACAATTTCAAACACAAGTACGCAAATTGGCTTCACTATAAATTGCAGCATTCACAGACAAGCACTTGTCTTTATCTGGACACATTTCCCCCACCAATACAACATGCTAACATTATTAGCGTCAGCCTATGGCATTTTACATAGTATAAATTAGCCTAGCAATGAGCAGAGATTTCCTCTTCTCATATGAAACCTAGATAAATCCCTAAAGGAAAGATCACACACAAGGCTTAAAATGCTATTTTAGTGGAGGCTTTACTGTCTTTACAATTTATTGTTCCTTACCTGTGAAATACAAATAAATACAAGCTCAGTTTCCACTGAGGGAAATGGTGTCAGTATACAGAAACAGACAGGAGGTCTGCGTCACTGCAACGCTGAGCGTAGGGTGGGTGAGTTCAGCGTTGTGTAAACAAAGGGGGTGTTTTGAAAACACCCCAAAAGGGTGGAAATAATGGATTAATCCTGGAAAGCTATTGATGTAGCACTTTTCTCCTTATGAAAGTAACACCCCGAGTATTCGAGTGAGAATGAGAATTTGGTTGGACGAGAGCATAGCGACCAAATAATCGACCAGAAGACTACAGCCCTAAATCAGCCCTAATAATCAATAATAAAGTTGAAAAAAGTCATAGTTTTTCACTCCTGCTAAGCTCCTTGTTTAGTTAGTGCATATTTTTTAAGACACATTTTAAATTACTTAGAATAATGTGATTTTGAAATTTTAAGCCCATATTTGGTTATAAAGATAAATAAGATAAAGCCTAAATAACGTAATTTTAGCGATTTGCGAACATGCTTACATTGCCAAAGTTTGGAAGGCAAATCACCAAAATTTGGAATTCAGATTTTCTTTTAAAAAATAATACAAATAAATGCAAAAATAAAGGCATTAAAACCTGTATGCCCCTCACTAAGCCAAAACAGAAAAAAAAACAAGTCCCTCCCAAGTGCTTAAAAAATTATTTGACATACCTCCCCCTTTTCGCACCAAACCTCCCCCCTCATAAGTGACCAACAGTCCCTTTGTCAGAGAGATGGGATTTATGGCTCTTTGAGGGAAGCCGGATCTTGGTGAGCCATTTCTTTCAAAGAGCCGTTCAAAAAACTGGCTCATTTGACTGATTTTTATATTTATTAAGTTTTAAGAAGCCAGCCTGGTGGTAACTCATTTTATCTTGGAAATAATCACTGGGAGGTATGATGGGGTAAGATTTGGAACAAAATAATACAAAATTAGATATCCCACCAATATCTGAGTTTGAATTATTCTGAAATATTGATTATAACCTCATTTGACATGTGTGGACTAGATTTTAAAGTCTGATCTGGATTCATTGTAAATATTCCACAAGGTTGCGCCATATCACTCTGCTTTGACAGTGACATCACTATTTTGGATTTACCCTTTATACAAACTGTTTGTATGTGTGTAAAGCTACCATGACTTGTTATTCATGCAACACCGTGACCTTAACACTTACAAATAAACATTAAAAAACAAAGCAGGCTACAATGAATTTTGCTCAGGGGAGGAGCAAAGGAGGAGCACACAGTGATATTAAAAAAAAAAAAAAAGAAAAAAAAAAAGAACGGTTCCCAGCTGTGACTCGGTTCCCATCGTTCATGTTAACGAGCCGTTCAATAGAATCGGTTCGTTCGCGAACGTCACAACACTACTTTGTCAGTAATGTTCTTTTTGTCGTTTTAGTAAACTGACCCTTTAAAAAACAGTAGAAACCCTTTCAGTCTTCTGCTGTGAAGGTTGAGGGTTTAGTGCCTTGCTCACAGACTTAACCTTCAAGAAACAAGCCATCTTTATTTTCAGTTGTGTCCATATTTAGTTTTAACTTATTTAAACGTATATATACACTAATACACATGCTCGCTTCTGTACAACCTGCCTCCACAAGCCAAAACACACAGACAACTTGAAGAGCGAAGAGCGTCAATATAAAGAGATATTTTCCTAAGTGAGTGTTCACACACACACAGACACACACACACACACACACACACACACGTGTGGTGGGTGTGATCCAGCTGCTCTTTGTGTCTTAAAGCATGTATTATTGATTGGAACAAGCAGCGGTGAAGTGGAGTGCAGTGCTGCAGCTTTGTTGAAGGGCAAAGCTGCAAGTTAGCCACTTAGCAAGCTGACACGGCGGGGGGTTGGGGGTGCACTATGAGTGAGAGAGAGAAAGAGAGAGAGGGAAAGAGAGAGAGAGAAGGGGGGGAATGTTTGTACATGTGTGTTTGTGTCCTGTCACTATAAACGTGGGCTGGATCTTTGTTTTGTTTGTGTCCATCTGTCAGACACTGTTAGACAAATCGGCAAATCAATCCCTGACCTGTGTGTGTGTGTGTGTGTATGTGTGTGTGTGTAAGAGAGACAGAAAGAGATTGAGAGATGAGTTTCTTTATTTTACTGTCACATTTATGTTGAGTTTTGATTAAGTCAGTGATACATTAAAGACAGCAAGCAACCACACGTCAGTTGTGAGGCAACACCACCAAAAACCAGAGGTGGAAGAAGTACTCAAATCTTCACCTAATGTAAAAGTAGTAATACCACAGTGTAGATATACTCTGTTAAAAGTCCTGCATTCCAAATTTTACCTTTATAATAAAAGTGCAGTATTTGCATTAAAATATTTTTTAAGTACCAAAAGTACTAATTATGCAGAATGATATAAATTATATTATTCAATTAAAATTCTTGATGCATTAGGCCGCGATCAGACAGAGCAGGTTTTAGCAGCCTGGGGCAGCTTTTTCTTTATTGTTTTCAGTAAGAATGAAGCATTTTTCCACTTTAGGCACCTCACATTTTTGCAGGAGTGCCTTGACCGCCCCAAGCTGAAAAACTTCAGCTCAGAGCAGATTTAGTGCCCAAAGTCATTGTCATTTTTTCACAACGTCCAATCACATTAATTGAGACGGGCCTTCTGTGCTTGTGAAGACAGCAAGTGGTAGCGTACAGTGTGAAGCCACGGTTAGCTCACTTTCAACGTTGTCATACGAGGCAAGCTGCAAGACATATCTAAACAAGCTATAGCTTCAACTACTTTCTAATATTTTACTAAGGGTAATTAGGGCCCTTGAAGCCTTGAACTTGAAGCCTGGCCTTAAATCAACACTCGTCCAGACAAAGCCCCTTGACCAGCTAAGGTTCTCTAATCAGCTCTTTGATAAGGTGATTGCAGTCGGTGATGAACAACTGCGGTGCCTGGCTGTAAACACTATGTCCACCTTGATCTTGTGAGATTATTGTTGCCCATTTGTGCATGACGTCAGATCAAGTCAGGATCAGAACTAACCAGCATGCACTGTGTGACAATCAATGCTGATCATTTCAGTGCAGGTCTGACTCATCTCCAATGGGCCTATCATCTAAACAATGCCCCACATTCGATAAATGGTTGTGATTGGTCGGTTGGAAATGTCAGAATGGGAGGGAGGCCAGATGCATCTTCCAGAGCAAATAAAACATAACGATTCATCTGGTTCCCAGGCTACATAACTGGCCAATAACGCTGATTCCTATTCCAAACCATGGTTGGCTAGTTAACATAGCTTTCATGGACACTAGCACAAAACATCATCAGACATGAACAAGAGATTAATACTCTTCTGTGGCAGAGAATGCTACACATGAACCTGCAGATAACTTCAGCTTTGAACAGCAACAGTAACCACTGTCAGAGCAGGGTTATGACTATTTACTGAAACTCCTCCACACACAACAAAAGAGCCTCTACTAGAAGAGCTGCTACAACACAAGTACCCACACTGTCACATTCCATCACAGCTGCAGGTGAAAACACCACTCCTCTCTTTCTAAATTCAGTGTAAAGTCATTTAAAGCCCCTGAAAACTTGGTCAAGTTTTCATCTGAAACATGAAATATCTGTGACTAAATCAGCATCAGTCAAGTTTGAGTTGAACTCATCATCTCCATGACAACTGAGCAAACTCCATCCACTGAGGAGGACCATGAGATGCAGTGAAAAGCTCCATAAAAGGCACATATTGTGTTGACAGTGTTGGTAGAAATGAACATATACAAACAGATCAACACTTGCACAAGAGCTCAAGGCAGCAACAGATGAACACTGACCACAGGGAAACGGACATCAGCCTTGTTCTGACCTGAGTTAAGCAGCTCCTGCTCCATCACTCCGCAGCCCAGCACCTCCATCCAGTCACCCTGGAAACGCACCTCCATCTCAAAGGAGGGGTGAGTGAAGGGGAAGTAGCAGTCGACCCAGCGGACCTCCAGGTCTGAGCAGAGGAGGAGAAAAAAGAAGTATATTTTACTAAAGTGAAAACCTAAAACATCTGAAGTGACTTCTTGCGTGTCTCAGGTGTCTCACCTTGTCCGAACAGGTGAGTGACGAGCCGTGTCAGAGTGTGTTTTAGGTTGAACTCCAGCAGCTTCACAGCCTCCAGAGAGTGAGTTTCCTGTTTGTGAGGCGTCCTCCGACCTCCAGTCTCAAACAGAGACAGATCCTCACTGTGCTGCACCTGAGAGAACAGCTGGGGAAACACAGGAAGCAGCTGGAATGCATCCTGGACTTCAGGCTCAAACCTCACAACTACTACCTCTGTGGAGGTTTAGACACATTTAATCACTCATAACCTCCAGGGTGCGTATTCACAAAGATTCTCAGAGTCCTCTCAGAGAGCTCCTAACTTAGCCTAAAAATTCCTAGCAAGGAATCTTAGCTTAAGAGTGATTCAGGAAGTTTCTGAGAGCAACTCTGAGCAAGGAGGGAACAGAAACTTTTATCTTAGTGAGGAGGTGTGGTTGACCCCGTTGCTAGGTATGACGCAGTCTTCTAAAAGCTGTGATTGGTTGTTACAAAAAGGAAAAAAGAAAAAAAAGAAATGCGCTCCTAGTAATGAATGGACAGTGAAATCAACCATCATAGAACTTAGACTGTATTAAGAAATGTGTAATCGTGAAAATAATTTTATGTCATGATGATGAAACTCAGCAAAATTAAATTAATTGTTACACAGCTTCAAAATGTTTGAACGTACCTCATTCACATGCCGACTATTATATTGATTTGCTTATTGTTATGTTTACTCGCCATGCTGGTAATTTTACTACTTAATCTATTTGATATTAATGGTGGACGCAGACTCAGCTGTCAGCAATTACTGTGATTGCTGGCCTCCTTGTAAAAAGTGGTTTGATTTGGCAGAATGACCAAAACAACAAATGAAATGGAGAAAAAAAGAACGAGAAAGCCGAACTGGACAGAAGAGCAGTGTTTGCTGTTGGCGCAGCTTGTGGAGGAGAACAAAGGAGTTTTAAGAGTGAAATTATTGCCTTACTACGCTGGGTGGGAAAAGTAAGCTCATCCCTGATGAGGTCAACCACAAACATTATCCCTGCACGATCAAGCCAGTAGCGTCTTATTAAATCACTGTCGTTCAATATACGGAGAATCTCTCTCCTTCCTCTCTGTCTTTCCGCCATCTTCTCTGTTTAAGACACTCTTAGGCTTCTTAAAAGTCCTCCTCCCTCCTCTTAACAGTTTTTCACCTTAGGAGCTCTCTTAAGGCCTAAGATGCTTTGTGAATAACTTTTATCTTACCAAGGGAAAATTCTAAGAAAAATCTTAGAATTCGAGGAATTCTAAGAATGGCGAGTTGATCTGTGGCGCCCAATTTTCCGCCTTGTAGAGTAGTCATATTGGCGGAACCCTTTAAGTTTAAACAGACCGAGGCGGCTTTCCACAACAGGAGGGGCTGTTGGAGACCTGTGGGAGGAGCTGCTGTTGACGCCGCACGTGCGAGCCACTGGCGGTGGATAAACAGGAAACAGCTGATAGCAGGAATTAGCGAGCAGCTTGTAGCAAGAGGGAGATGCAAACCTGACAGACACTGTAAAGATGAGCAACTGAAGAGACAAAGAATTGCGCGCCCTCCTTGCCCTCGCAAACGAAGAGGTCATTAACCGTCAGATGATGGGGACGGTGAAGAACTGGCCGATTTACGAGAGAATCGCTGCCTGACTATCGCCGCCACACATTTTGTTACTTGGTCACGCCCTCCATTGCCCCGAAAAAGGCACATTCTGTATAAACAAAAGTAGGCAGGCGGCATTTTGCTGTCCTCCCTGATTTTGTTTTTATACTGTCAATGCTGATTGGGCTTTCCTGCAAATCTGCACAATTCCTATCTAAAAAGGGCTTAAAAAAATCTCACAAATCAAAGTTTAGGAATAATTGGGCGTTGATAAATGTGGCAGCTGTTCTGTTCTTTGAAGCTAATTTGGTGTGTCTGGGCCTTAAATCTGTTTGCACTGATATTGCATATCCATTTTCCAAAGTCAAAGTAACATTAGGAAAAACAGCTAGAAAAGAACACTTTGCAAGATGGCTAAGCTGTTGGTTGTAGTTAGGATTGCCACATGTTCTGGTTTTCTTGGGATTGTTCTCTTTTTTTTGAGCGTCTGCCCCAGAAAATGTCTATTCTTTCTTAATTCAGAACTTCAGAGTTCCAAATAAAACCAGATTCTTCGACTGCTCTTCTGTTTTTTCTTCTTTACGATCACGTGTCTGTAAAAAGGTAAAAATGCGTAGAACACAGCGACGATTGGCCATATGTCTATACTCTTTATAACTGGTAGCAGAAGTACGGAAGTTTACCTTATCACCTAGCGACTGCTGCACAGGCTGTCACTGTCTTAAGTAGGTTATCCAATTATTTCACATTATTTTGTGTAGTTAGTAGGCTACTGTATTCCCTGCCGTGTGAGACCTTTACACTTCATAAGTGACACATCTGAGTGCAGAGAATTTTTTATTTTTAAAGCCCCTGACCAGATGTTGCAGTTAGGTTACTCTTGTGTCTCGTGCGCCTGTTGGGATGATGATTAAGATGTCTAATGTCAGTTCTGACAAATCACCGCGGGCATCTAAAGCCTGAATCGCTCTGAAATGACTTGACAAAAATAGTTTGTAAGTTTCTGTAATTTTTTAAACTTTATGATCAGTGATCAATTACTTTTTCAGGTCTGTGTGTCTGTGTCCATGGCAACCTGAATCTTCAACCGACTAAATGAAGTTATGCGCTCCTGTTTTTGTCATGGACAAAATGCTCTGCATCGTGCATCAAATGTCAGTTTTTCACAAATCAGATGTGGTAACCCAAATTGTAGTTTCCTTTGGCATATCTGAGACTCGACTTTTTAGGGGTTGTCTATGCAAATGTTGAAGCTATTCCAGATGCTTGGCTAGCATCTTGCTAGTGTATCTGTTGGCCTGTCACGTGATGTCAAACGGTCCCAGTTTCAGTAGTGCTGGACTCAAACTGATGTTAGATGAGAGCGAGATGTAGTCAAAAAACTATCACTAACTGTTAATGTCAGAGAATAACTGAAAATAATTAATGCTAATAAATTATGTTGGATTCTAATTTCTTAATTTATGGGCTATTTGGGATTTTTTGGGTAATGCATATATATAAATGGATTATTTGAATACTGATTGGACATTGATTACGATACCAACAATCGAAGCTTTGAAGCCTCAAAGCATTTCAATCAGCCTGACAGTTTATATTGTTTTTGGGTGAACTATTCCTTAAAGTTAAAGTTCTTCATAGTGATGAAGGCTCACAGGCAAACACTGGGTGATCCCATTAACTAATTTGAGGAATGAAAACATGTTAACTCAAAAATGGTTGTCATTTTCACATTTTAGATTTTGAAACCTAGCATTATTTTACCTTTAACATATTTACTTATTACTAATTACTAATAACAGCACAAACAGCTGGAAGGCTAACCATTAATATATCTTAATCTTCTTTTTATGTATGAAACATTTGTAGCTCAAATCTAGTCTTTATATTATGTCTTATATTATTTTTGTTTATTAAATAAAGGTTTACAATAGGAGGTAGCTATAAAGCAGAAAATGATTTTTATCTTATAAAGTCTCACTCTCACAGACCTCGTGGTTGGAGAAGAGTCGGACTCCCTCCATCTGGTGGAAGACGGGGTAGTGACTGGCATCGATCTCATCACGCCTGTAAACATCTCCAGCCAGTAAGAAGGCATCCAAGCCGGAGCTCACCAGCTCCCTCTGGTGGGCGGAGGTGTGGGCACGGAGCACCGTTTTCCTGGAACATTGACACATTTGTTTAGTGACACATTTCTGATATTAAACTAGTTTCAATGTGATGAATCAGATTGACAGATTGCCTGGTTTGGAACATGCACTTGTTGCATTCAAGTCGTTCTTCCAAACCCTGACTTATCTTCTGATTTTTCCCTTTTTAAAGTATAGCTGAACAGCTTTGAATTGACAAACAACTGAGCAGTTTTTGCTGGATAGTGTGACATATGATATGCTTGTAAAATAAATTCCTATTAAAAACCAGTGGAAAACATCTCTCCATTTCCAACCAAACCTAGACATCTCCTTAGATTTTGCACTCAGCAGCAGAACAAGTATGAGTCAACAAATTGTAATTGTTTAAAGGATAAAAAACAGAAAACAAGCAGTGCAGAAAACATACATTTTTATTTACTTACTTCTCAAGTCGAAATGTTTGCTGATTTGAAGCCGACTGAAAGGTCTTGGGTCATTCTTATTCTCTCCTCACTACGTTCTAAATTCTGATTCTGACTCTGGTAAATGAACTCACTGCACACTCTACAGTTCTCTACAGAATCAAAGTACTGTACGTACTTACAATGTTGAGGTTCTTGTACTTTGAGTATTTACATTTTCTGCTACTTTATACTTCCACACCCTTATGTTTCAGTAGGAAATATATTACTTTTAACTGCACTACACTTATTCCACCGCTGTGTTTACATGTTACTTTGCAGACAGATGATGGCTGAAAACTTTTTTTTGGCTTGTGACATCTAAAAAAAACAGTGTGTAGTTTTCAGATATCTCTGAACTGTTGTAAGTTCTACCAAAGAGACATCTCCCATCTAAACCTCTCACATAGTTTCATTTAAATGGCTGTTTGAAGCCCAAAAGAATAAATTATCTAATATTTATTTTAAAATTTTTTAGAGAAAAATCCTCAAAAAATCTACATAGATTTGTTTATCAGAGCTCTTCTTCTTCTCTCCCATTAATCATGTAACAACCCCTCAGATTTATCTGGTGACCCTTTGGATCCAGTGAACTAAGCCAGCTTACTGTACACTCATTGGCCACTTTATTAGGTACACCTGTTATTATACTGCTTATTATCACAAATAGCTAATCAGCCAATCATGTGGCAGCAACTCAGTGCATTTAGGCATGTAGACATGGTCAAAACCACTCTGCCCTGTATCAGTGGTTCAGGCTGGTGGTGGTGGTTTAATGGTGTGGGAGATATATTCTTGGCTCACTTTGGGCCCCTTAGAATCAACTGAGCACTGTTTATACACCTCAGCCTACCTGAGTATTGTTGCTGACTGTGTCCATCCCTTTATGACCATGATGGCTACTTCCACCAGGAAAACGCACCATGTCACAAAACTCAAATCATCTAAAACTGGTTTCTTGAACATGACCAATGGCCTCCACAGTCACCAGATCTCAATCCAGTAGAGCACCTATGGGATGTGGTGGAACGGGAGAGTCGCATCATGGATGTGCAGCCGACAAATCTGCGCCAATTGTGTGATGCTACCATGTCAATACCGACCAAAATCTCTGACGAATGTTTCCAGCACCTTGTTGAATCTATGCCATGAAGAATTAAGGCAGTTCTGAAGGCTAAAGGGGGTCCGACCAGGTACTAGGAAGGTGTACCTAATAAAGTGGTCGGTGAGTGTACGTGAAGTGTATTGGTAGCTTCAAATGACCAAAACAGGCGTCCCTCTAAAGGAACATTCTCCTGGGCAATATGCTGCAGTTTTACAAAGAAGAAAGGGGGTAAACTAACAGACTTCTGCATCTCGGTTCATACTCATGTCATTCCTAAAGCTGACGACAATGCTCAACAGGTCCCTTCCTTAAACTTCAAAATAAAAGCATTTCCGGTTTACACTTGTAATACTGAAATATTACTATCAGTAAATAAACTATTTGTTTTCTCCCATATTAAATGTAAATAGCATGTTTTTAACATTTTATTATTTTTAAACCAAAAACGTGAATTTCATTATTTAATTTTGAACTTAACAATTGACAACATAAAGTATGAGCTACAACAGTAACATGCTGCTCCAAACTGATGATCAGTATCAACTGCCTAATAACAAGTAAAATAACACATTTATGTCTGCACAATGACGGGAAGTCAGTGATGGTGCATTGTGGGATACTTTAAGTCTTCTGTACTGTGTTTAATTCTCAGTAGACCTTCTGACAACATCACACAACGTCAGTAGGAGAACACACAAACTCCAACAAGTTTTCAAGACTTTGATTTGTTTTTGTCAAATTTCAGAAACCTGTGAGTGACATTCATCAACAGACCAGCACACTGAAAAGACAAAGAAAAGACATCACTACAGATGCATTGTGGGTGCTGAGCAGCGCCGCTCACCTGTTCAGGTAGTAGTTATCTCCTCGCTTCCTGCTGGGATGGCCAGGCGGGATCAGCAGGCTGTCAGTCATATGATATAAAAGACTCACTTCACAAATCACTGGGAGAATTCACTGACTCAAAACATGTTCAGTGAAATGTTTCAGCAACTACAAAAGAATTCTGTCTTAATAAAGACTCTCCAGATGTTCACGTCATTTCAGTGAGTTCACAAATCAAAACTCTCAGTATATTCACTCACCTCCTCTGTGAATAGAACTTTGATAGCATTTATTTCTTTCTATTTTATGTGTCTGTGAAAGCTTATGTTCAGCCTAGTCAACCAACCAATCAATCAATCAGTCAATCAATCATAAAGCTGCTGACCTGTCAAAGTTTTGCTCCACAGTAACCACCGGGCTCAGGTTGTCATGGACAGAGAAAAGTGGGTTGCCCCAGCGACCAATGTAGGCACTGTGGAGGAATGGAGAGAGCTGTGATGGCTGACAGATTAGCAGACATGCAGCGTAAACAAACAACAACAAAGACTGACACAAACAAACAGCTTCACAGAGAATCCACAACCTGAATATATCTTAAAATAGAGAGAGGCATGTAACTAACAGCCACTTAGGCCCTGGTAACACATAAAGTGTTTTAGCAGCTGAAGGCAGCTTTTTGTGATTGTTTATAATAAGTGCTTTTTGCTCACTGTTTTTGCGTTGCTATGCGCCTCATGTTTCTGCGCTCTAGGCACCTGGCATTCTTGCCAGAAGTTGAAAAAACTTCAACTCAGAGCGGAAAAGTGCCCCTCATCATCTCAGCTTTTTTCCCATTGTCAAATCAAATGAATCGAGAGGTGGGCCTTCTGGGGTGGTCTTGACAACAAGTTTACAGTTGGTAACCAATGGAGGACAAACTGATGGTAGCGGTTGCTGGATACTCAGAGCTATACCACTTCATTCATTTTTGCTATGATCAGCCCGACAGACATCTTGTCCAACTGCCCCAAAATATGCCAGGAAATGGCAATCATGGAGGCAAAGCTCCTGGACCAACTGGTGGTACTCCCCATGATCCATCCTTTTTGGCTCAGGCTTGATCTTTGGCTCAGGGGTTGTGTAAATTACTGTGCTACTGGTTTAGCAGCTAACAATGGTCTGTAGCTTGGCAGCTCATTCTTCAGCTTGGTGGTCATGAGTGCTTTGCGCTACTGAGTTAGCTGCTAATGAGAGTCTGTAGCTGCGTGGCCACTCATTCTGTACCTCAGGGGATGTTTGCGCTTTGTGCTACTGAGTTAGCTGCTAATGACTACAGCTGTGCGGCAGATCGTTCTTCGACTTGGGGAGTCGTGTGTGCTTTGCACTACTAAATTTAGCTGCTAGCAAGAGTCTTTCCCTATGCAGCAGCTCATTCTTCAGGTCGGGAGGTGTGCATGTATGTGCTTTGTCTTACTGAGTAAGTTGCTTATGAGTGCCTGTCATTGTGCAGCGGCTGGATCTTCAGCTCAGCTCCTTCAGAGAACATGTCTCCAGCATCTAAGAGCAGAGAATACTGCTCATTTTGTCCTAATTTTGAAACCTAATTTTATATACTGCCTTTCTTGAAAACTTTTTGCCTCTCATCCAAGATGCTTGTGAAGTGGCTGTTTTGTTTCACCAATGTACAAATCGGTGCATTCCTGGCTGCACTGAATTGCATACACTACATTACTCTGCTGATGTCTGGGTGTTTTGTCCTTGGGGTGGACAAGCTTCTGTCTCAGTGTGTTACTGGATTTAAAGTGCACAGGGATGTGGTGTCTGAAAATCCTCCTGAGTTTCTCAGTTACTCCTGCAACATAAGGAATGACAATGTTGTTACATTTTTGTGTCTCTTCCTCTCTGTCTGCTCTGGGTCTTTTAGAGGTTTTTGCAAAGGCCCAGTTAGGGTAGCCACAGGTTTTGAGTGCTTCCCTGATGTGTTTCTGTTCCTTCACCTTCCCCTCTGTCCTGGTCGGCCCAATGATTCAGTGTCCTGATGACTCCCAACTTGTGCTCCAGTGGGTGCTGAGATTCAAACAGCAGGTATTGGTCCATGTGTGCTGGTTTTCTGTACACCTCAATGTTTAGGTTTCTGTCCTCTTTAATGTGTACTGCACAGTCTAAGAGGGGTAAACTGTGTCCTCTGACATCCTCCCATGTGAATTTGATATTAGGGTCCACTGCATTAATGTGCTCCGTGAAGGTTTCCAATTCCTTAGTTTCAATTTTGACACAGGTGTCATCCACATATCTGAACCAGTGGCTAGGAGCAGTTCCTGTGAAGGTGGTTAGAGCTCTCTTCTTGACGTCTTCCATGTAAAGGTTGGCCACTACAGGGGACACCGGTGAGCCCATAGCACAGCCGTGCTTTTGTCGGTAGAAACCCTTGCTGTACTTGAAGTAGGTGGTGGTCAAACAGAGATCCAGCAGGTCACAAATGTAGTCTGGGGTGAATCTGGTCCTGATAGGAAGGAAGCTGTCTTGTAGCAGACATTTCCTCACTGTCTTATCTGCTTCTTTGGTAGGAATGCAAGTGAAAAGTGAAGTGACGTCGTATGATACCATAGTTCCAGTGTTACCTCTTTGGTCTTGTTGGTAAAATCCTGAGAGTTCTGTACATGGTGTGGAGTGTTACCAACCAGGGCAGCTAGGATCATAGCTAGGTGTTTGGGGAGGTTGTACGTGACTGAGTTGATGCTGCTGATTATGAGTCTTAGTGGTGCTCCTTCCTTATGTATCTTGGGGAGTCCATAGATGCATGGGATGGCCTCACCAGGGTAAAGTTGATAATACAGTGGTCTGTCAATGACTTAGTCATTTTCCAGTTTTTGTAGATAATCTATGGCCTTCTTTTTGTAGCCACTGGTAGAATCATGCCACAGTGTCTCGTGTGTGGCTGTGTCGCTGAGGAGAAGGAAACGTCTTCAAGAAATGCAACCAAGTCCAGTTGCCTACAATATAGCACTATAGCACTTGCCATGACCTGGATGACTGAGAATCTTCAGCTACAAAATTTTTAATTATTCAGCTTTGGCTGGGTGGTTAATAATACATTTTTATGTGGTGTGACAAACTCATTACACCTTTATTTTTGCTTTGACCAGACATTAATGAAAGTATCTGTTGATCAAGTTTTCATGCTGTTTGAAAATTACCTAGCAGCCCTCAGGTGTCCTCAGAGTGTGCTGTCTTGCTGCTATCAGAGCACACTGGCTTTTCTAAAGAGTAAAGTTCACGACCTGTGAAATGGCAGAGCCATAAACCACTGTCACACAACACACTCAGTGACTACTTAATGACTTATTAATGCAGCACTGATGCGCCCCCTGCTGTGCGAGCTGGTTTTTTATGGCGAGTGTGGAATATAACCAGCAGCGTAACGATATTTTACTGCAGCAAACTTTTACACCTGACCGTCCCTGAAGACACATAGAGCCTGCGGAGAGAGTCAGTCAGCAGTTTGTACTCCGAAAATACAGAAAGAACTCAGAAATATGAGATGTGGAGACACAGCAGCAGCTCATTTAAAGCACAACCTGGGTTTATTTGGAAGATGAGAACACAGACACACTGAGGACATTAAACAGGGGGTCGTGTGAACATTCACACCTCAAGTGTGAAGATTCACATATAAAGACAACAATAGAACATTTTTTAGCTCACTGCAAATCTGACATAGTTAAAGGAATACACCACCTCCCTAATGACCATTTGTATATCAATTATGCACCTCGTGTTACCTTGAATTCATGAAGAAAACTTTGTCCATCTCACATGCCTCCTCAGTGAACCAAGAATCAAAAACAGTGAAAGTGAATTTAAGTCATAGGGGTCCACATATAACAACAACAAAACTATATCAAACATCAATTTACAAACTCCCACACAACTTGTGCAAGTATAATCCAAGACTCATTTATCGTATGCTCAGTATTTCACAGACGGCCCTTTTTGATAGAGAACCGCCGAAAATTAATCTTATCTATGCTCTCTTCAAAGCCAGACTCCACTGACAAAAACAATAATTTCAGCTCACTGAATATAGGAGCTGCTGGTCTACCACTGCCTCGATCAGTTTGTTTGTTTGTATTATTGTGTGACTTTGGTGGATCTCTAGTTAGACTAGCGATTATTATGGCCTAAAGAGTTCATGATAATGATATCATTGTGATATCTACAGAAAATTTGAAAAAAATAAAAAAATAAATGCTTTCAGTCATATTCATCTTAAACTTTGTTTGTTGTGTGTTTTGTTTATTGACACAAATGAATTACACTCAAAATACTAGTGCAGGGAGGTTCAAAGAGAGTCTGTAACCATAACTGTACAATGAGCAATTACACTTGATGAATGGTGAGAGGGCAACGAACAACAAAGCGAGAGCAGAAACAAACAGGAATGATTAAAGAGGGGCTGCATTATTTACACAATAATGGGACAACTTTGCCCTCAGCGGGCGATGTCGATTCCTGTCGGAACTGACGGGGGCAGTATACACGCGTCAGTCTGTGCCGAGGACGAGCACCGAAGAACACCTGTTCTCCATTGTCTTTGCTAGAAGCAATGGCTTCTACAAGTGCTAGAGCTTAGATCGGGCCCAAAAAATCCAGCCTGACCCCACCCAAGCCCGTGCATGTTCTGTCAGAGCCCGGCCCGGCCCTTTAACTGTAATTATGAGCCCGAGCCCGGTTTAAACCCGACATTGAAGGCTGAGTCTCGTCTTTTTTTCCATGGCAAGCCTTCGTCATGTGCCTCTTAAGTGTTGAGGTCCCCGTCATCGCGCTGCACTTGGTACACTCGACGAAGCCGACACACACGTTGTCACCATCGATCACTCACATGTGCGCGGCCAATGGCCATCAGCGTCAGAGAATCGTGGAAATTCTCTGGTATCGGTATCGGCTACTGAAATACGGGTATTGTGAGAAGCCTAGTGAGATATAATGTAAGATATAATGGTTATCATCAACACCAAAATATTGGAACACCCCTAATCCCAACAAATCTTTTAAAACATCAAAGTCACACAAAAACACAAACAAACTGATCAAGGAGATGGTAGACCAGCAGCTTCTGTGCTCAGTCAATGGAGTTTGGTTCTGATGAGAGCATATATAAGTTGCACTTTTGGTTCAGTTGCCTGTCACAAAGGGCTGTCTGTTTTGAAGTACAGAACATACCACTGGATAAATGACACTTGCATTATACTTCACATGTTGTATGAGAGCTTGTAAATTGATGTTTTGATATAGTTTTGCTGTTGTTAAACCTGAACCCCAATAACTTAAATCCATCAAAAAATGTATCTGTTTTTTAGAGTCTTTGTTTACTACAGAGGCATAGAAGAAAAAAAGTTTTCTTCAAGAATTCAATACAATACAGGGTGAGTAACTGATATACAAATGGTCATTTTGTGGCTGAAGTGTTCCTTTAATGAGAGTCTACAGTCATGCTAGGAGATGAGAGAAGGTGCACTGAGGCACAGTGGTGCTGTGAGCTAAAACATCAGCATGCTAACATGCTAACAATGACAATGCTAACATGCTGATGTTTAGCAGGTATTATATTCGCCATGTTTACCATTGTAGTTTAGAATATTAGCATGCTTACATCTGCTAATTAGCACTAAAAACAAAGCCAAGGCTGAGGGGAATGACAGTAGTTCTGCAGGTTTTGGTTGTTCATGTTTGTTCTGCTTAGTACCAGTGATTTTTCAAGTATTGTTGGTCAAAGATTTGATATTTAGCAGGTAATGGTGCCAAGTCTGCGCTTAACACGGTGGAGGACTTCATCTTTACTCAAAACGTACCTGTAGAAGTGAGCTTTGATACGTTCCTTAATCAGCCATAAAGGATGATGAGATTGGTTGTGGAGGTTACGTCCAACTTTGGCCAAGATCTTTGGTGTGACATTGGTGAAGTCATCGCGAGGATAAGAGCTGCCCAACACCTCCACCGAGTCCTGTCCAATCACATGCTGTGGGGCGGGTCCATCTGTGCTGAGGCGTCTGCACGATGCTGCCCTGCCACTGGCTAAGAGGGTTGACAGGCAGCAGTGGTGGAGCCGAGGGAGGGGCGGGGACTGAAGGAGGGGGAGGAGTGAGGACACAGAGGTGTTGCAAAGTCTCATGATGACTGGTCCATGGAGCTGCAGAGAGAGAGAGACATTAGAAGTTATAATAGCATTAGCATTAGGATGTGCCTGCGGGATAGAAACCCACAGACATGAAGGGGAGAACAAAGACAGAGGATTTTTTAAAGATTTCACATTTCTGTTTTGTTGAACATTAATTGTTGTTACATTTTCGTTTGTAAGGTCTTGACATGTTGTTATAACTGTAATAAATGTTGGGTAACATTAGTCATGTGAGTGTGTGACTGTCCCAGGTGCAGCAGTAGTGTCATGACAAACAGAGAGAGGAGCTAAGTGAATCAATATGCTGCATGCAGCGCTACAATGAAATGAGATTTTACCTGTTTAAAATAGCCAAATTTGAGTAGAAAAGTTGCAGTGAATGGACAGAATTGCACATTTGTGCAGAATGCACAGGGATTGGCTGAATTTGCATTACTTGTTGTGAGTGCAACATTCCAGAGAGACTGCAATATTCTCTCTTTTAACCCTGTTTTTGGTCTCCACCAACTCCTGAGGAAAATATTTGTCTCTTTAGCTGCTAAATGCTCCACCATGTTCGACAGCTAGTCTCTGACTGTGTCTGTCTGCGGTTTGCTGCTGAGCAAAGACCAATGTCAGTGCTCGTCGATCAGTCAAAGAGGCTCAGATTCATCATTTCGGTTGGACAGCGGAGAGGGAAATGAGCAGGGTGTGAGTCGGAGAGGATCATAAAAACAAAACACAGCAGCTTCTCAGTGGAGGTCAGACGAGGTGACAGCTACTAATTAGCTTATAATTGCAGAAATGGGCAAAACATCAAAAGGTTAGTAGACGCGCTTTGTTTCATGTTTTCCTCCCTGTCCTTTTCTTTCTTTCTTTCCATCATTCAACCTGTGACAGAAGACAAGACAGTCGCCCTTTTATCTGTCCCACTCAAATATTTATCCACACACACACACATGCGCACACACACACACACACACACACACACACACACACACACACACACCTGAACAAGACAAAGGGGTGTTGCATTGCAGTGGCATTGCAGCAAAATGGATTATTGTTCCTAAATCCATGAAGCTTTTACCTCGGCTCTGCTGCTGGTGTCATATTATACTGGACTGGACAGGGCAGTGCTGAGGTCACACACATACACACACACATACACACATACACATACACACATAATACAAAACTGGTTCTTGGGTAATGGGACATCTGAAGGTCATTCTGACTTTAACAGGAACATAAAAGTAAAGTATGTAGAGGCATAATTTGAGCTGACAGCAGTAAAAGCACAGACAATGACCCCTACAGGCTACAATGATCTTTACACCCCACAATATGTTGATAGTTGGAAAGACGGACTCAAGATTTTTTTTTTTTGTGAAATCCAAAACTTCTTTCTCTGAAAAGCATTAATATGTTCAGTAAAGGTCACGGCAACTCTGCCATTATTTGTCTTGTGTACAGAGTTTATAATTTGTCCGAAGACCGGCTCTAAAGCAAAGGTCATGTAAAGTCCTCTGCAGAGCACTGATGTGTTAACAGGGTTTCCTGCAGTGGAGGCGGGACACATCGCCTGAAACCAACACCACCTCTGCTAACAGCATAAAAATGATTACACTATATAAGGTATAACATCAACCACTATACCTACTACACTTACTACTTTATAATGGTTAGAAAAGAGGAGCAGGACATCTCTTCATGTAACAACTAAAGTGACTTTTACTTCCTGTATGGCAACAACCTTGTACATCTGAATCACCCAGAGAGCACACTTTGTGCTGATAACTATTGACGTGTTGTAAGCAGTTGTATGTCAACAATGTAATCTTACATCATGTGACTGTTCAAACCAAGTCCATGGATATAACACACTGGGGGGGGGGGGGGGGGGGGGGGGGGGTTATTTAATGAGTGTCACTTTTAGCCATCTTTTTGTTCTTTCAGTAGAATTTTCCATCAGAGCTAGAAGGGTTTCACACTTACAGATTTATAGATTTTAGAAATCAATCTATGGAGTCCCACAGGGAAGCGTTTTGTGTCCCCTTATTTTTCTAACACGTGAATAACTTTATCCTACTTGTGGTGACATTTTAATTGTAAGCTAATAATTCTGGTCACAAGTAACATCTTACAGTTATTCTTAAGATGTTTGACTTTGAGCAGTTTTATTGATAATGATTTAAGTATTAATTGTGTGAATTTAATCGCAGTATAATGTTGTTCAGTCAACTGACCTTTATCTTTATATCAAGGACCACAATGGGCCTCCAATTTGTGTAAATGTGTGTGACTCTGGCTCAATCCAAATACACCCCTTGCCCCTCCCACTCCTGAGGACCTGGAGGACCCTGATACACCAAGCCACCGGTCAGCCAAAGTTCATCCTCTGGGGAACATGAATATCCACAGCCGATTTAACTGAAACAAAGCAAGTTGTTAAGATTCCTAATTGACAACCTAACCAACATTTACATTACTGTCAGTAACTTATTTCAATGTCATTTATTTATTTTTCAAAATGCCAATGACTTTACATATGAAAGAATAATTATCCAAAAAACATACATACACCATACACCGTATTCCCAAATATGCTCCGATTTTCATTTAGGGGCAAACAACAACTAATTAATCGCCAACCAAACAGAAAGGTCTTTGAATAAATATTTCATGATATTTTTTGTTGCAGATAGCATTTCATGCGTCAAGATACACACAGGATTATGTATGTAATTTTTAGATTGATCATTTTACATATAAAAAAATGTCAGAAAACAGTATAAAAACATCCATAACACTTTACCAGGGCCCAAGGTAACATCTTGAAATATGTCTTTGTGTCTGACAAAGAGTTCAAAGTTCAAAGATGTTCAATTCATATTTAAGCAAATCAGAGAAAAGCAGCTGTTGTTAAAGAAGGTTTGTCATTTTTACCTTTGTTTGTCGCATCATTTCAGCTCTAAACAGTCTTGTACGTCTGATCAACCACCATCAGGATTAAAACTTTGATGACCAAATCTTCAATAATAATTCAAAACCCATGCAGCCGTCACAGTGCAGTGACAGACTCTGTGGACCTGAGAAATGTCTGATGGTCTGGAAAAGGTGAAGAAGCCCTTCATCTTACATGATGAGAAAAGGTCATGTGACATTTCCAGATAATATATAGTTTGACCTGCCGTGGTGTACGTGATCCTGCAGTGTTGTGCAGCTTGGTGAAGGTTCAGACCGATTTAAAAGACACTAATTGAAATATAAAAAAAATAAAATATCTCATCTCCATCTCAGCTCCTCGTTTCATCTCATTGGGAGTGACTTCTTCCCAGCATGTAATCATCACCATATGTCTGTTCCCATGGTACCAAACACCACCACACATGCACATATGGACGCCAACGCACACGGACACACATGTTCAGTAAATACACACATAGTGTATGTCTGATAAACTGCAGAGAACTGGAGCTCAACAAAGATGGAGACACAAAGTGAAAACCTCCATTGCTGGCATATGATCCAACACGTAACAATAATCTGGATTCATATGTGTTTGTTGGTTTTAAGTATCTTTGAAAATGTAAAAATTTCAGGCAAAATTAAACACATTTGGATTTCTGCAAAACTGCAAAATGATACCAAACCAGTGCAGCAAACTGACCAACAACTCACAAGAACTTTAAGCTGGTTCTTGTTAAATATGAACTTGCAAACACTGACAGTGTCACATCATTAAACAGATCTATTTTGAAACAGTGATTTGTAACAGACAATTGATGTTGTCTAGTTGATCGGGCCATCAGATCAGAGCACATATATTTTGATACTTAATTTGGAGGACTTGTTGGTCTTTTAAAGGTCCAGTGTGAAAGATTCGGGGGAATTTAGTGGCATCTAGTGGTGAGGATTTGCAGATTGCAGCCACCTTTGGACTACTCAGCTCCCAGTGACAACTTACTGAACAATGAACACTGAGGGAATTCTAACTAGGAGAAGTTTCAGCTGGTTGCAATATGAATTCCTCACCACTAGAAGCCACTAAATCTCCCAAAATCTTACACAATGAATCTTTAAGATCCAAAGGTTCAAGAGGTTTTTACCAGGGGGCCTAATTTTTCACAGAGGCCTCTTCCTCTCCAAAACAAACAGCCCAGGTGATTTAAACTGATAAATGCACTGAATAAAGCAGTTTCGTCTTTACAAAAATAAATACATTAAAAAAAAAAAACAGTGTTTTTTCAACTCTCCTGTTGTGTAGTTGCTAACTACAGTGGCCAACGCAAGAATGTGAAAATGCGAATGGCCCTTTCTAAAGCCAGTGATTGGTTCATCTCATAGGCTGTATAAAAAGAAGGACAGCATGACAGCTCCCCAAAAGTGAAGCCAAAACATCTTCATCACCCCCTGGTGGCTGGCTGTAGTATGTGATATAATGGGACACGGGCCAAACTAAAAACTACAACTATAAGTACATGCCATTTCAGGGAGTTTTTAATCACATTGATGTTTGTTCAAGTGTTTCTGATAAGTTTGGTTTTAATTAGTAATTTGATGTTAAAAAAGGGAGATACAGGTCATGATTGACAGCTGTGTGTGCCAATTGGTATCAGTGGCGCTGGTCGTGACTGGTTGGACAGGTGTACAGATGGAAACTCAATACCAGCAGTGATTGCATCTGCGCAAACTCTGGCTCCAAATGATGTCACCACTGCGCCAGATGGCAGGAGAAGCATCAGGATATTTTGGCTTCATTTTTGTATAGAATGGGTAAGTGGAGATGTGTTGTCCATCTTAATATATTGGCTCTTTTGCCAATATCCAATATGCCGATATATAACAACTCATTTGACCAATAACCGATACTGATATCAATGTATCTACCTTTTTCCCTATTATTTCAGTGATCATCAAGTCTCTTCTTCTGACATGCAGATACTATTGTGCATCCCTAATACAGTCCATGGTTTTTCCATTCTGGGCTACTGTAGAAACATGTTGGTGCAACATGGAGCTCCATAGACGAGGACCCGCTCCCTATGAAGCTATAAACAGATCATTATAAGGTAACAAAAACACAATGATTCTTATTTTTAGGTGATTACACACTCATGAAAACATATTCAATGCATAATATTCTATTTACATGATAGTATTCATACACTATATATCCCCCTAATTCTTCACACTGCTGACACACTAGGGCGGAAAAATGGAAATTGTGGAGGTAACAATGTAACCCAATATGTTTCTCTAAAAAACTGTTCACTCTCTGGCTTGCTGCATGCAAGGGAGGCCTGAAGCTGTATTAACGGGCCACTCCAGCAGCAATCTAACAGCACTATAAATAATATTTATTAAAGACAGCAGAAACAAAACAATCCATTTTGCATCAGTACTGTAGTGTACTGTTTTTTGATTTAGCTCTGGAAGTTGAATTGAGAAATACTGTTGGAGATGAGGATGGTGTGCTGTCATGCTGATTTAATCACGTTCTAAATGTCTAATTGATTGATCAGATTTCCTGGTTGCATTTACTCCTTGTATAATATTCTTTGAAAGAATGAACTTATTGCTTTGAGTTGAGTTTGTATGTCGTTTTTACAGTAACATCTTGTGATTCTAGACTGATCTGATTGAAAACTTTTGTGTTATCTCTTGTTGTCACTTTTTTTCAGTTTTAACTGTTTAAAGTCAGAACATCTCTCACAGCTTTCATAAACAATAAGCTGCAGAATATTAACTCATTTCAAAAGGTCAGAGGTGACACAGACCTGCCTGTGACCCTGAAAGCATTAGATCTGAGAGCAGAGCTGCAAAAAGAAAACAGAGTAGAAGGAAATCAGAGAGATTTTTGAAGAGGAAAACGATCACATGGATTTTTTAAACACAGAGTGGTGAGGATGAGCAAATGAAAATATTAGATCAGATCAAACTTTAATGAGTCCGGCGGGGGAGGCTCTGGCTTTTGGTTGTTTATCGGTGGAACTCTTTGCACGTCTCCGCTCATATCTGTTTTTTATGTGTGATGACAGAGCTGGGACTACATGAAGCACGAAGCTGCCACATTTATTAATTTTCACACTTTCACTTTTTAACCCAGAACATCTTCACTAAGTATGGCTCAACACAAAAACACAAGATGACCTTGGAGTGGTGTCTGGTACAGTCAGTACTGAGGTTTTGTTCTCACTGTGATAGAATATAGAGGACCAGAGGCGACTTTATTCAAATGACTCAATCTATAAACATGTGGCACGAATATTTAAAAGTCAAATGTTTATTTTTATCTACAACTATGAAACACTTTATTACTCTACCACACATTAGAACCTACACTGGTCTCTACAGAACAGTTGTGCATGTTCTAAAATCCTTAAAATCCTTGCTTTTCTCTGTTTATAGCTGAATATCTTTGAGTTTTGTTCTCCTATCAAACAATACAGGACATTTTAAAATGTCAACTGGCCATTTTTTACAATTTTACTAAACAATTAACCAGAAAAAAAATAACTATCTACAGTGATGATATTTATGGGTGTGTTCATAAATCCAATCTGACACTCTACACTGAACTGAGAGTGCTGTAGTTCTATTCTATTTCTACATGAATTTATGAATGTTTCACTCCACTCTACACTCTGCTGCTCTGTCTCCTGAGACAGATTGCCCAGGGTGCACTCTGCCTCTCAGAGAGCGTGGTGCTCTGGCAAACTGAACGGGACATTCCAACAGTGCTTTGAATTTACAAACGGTCCAGTTTGTGCCAGTTTGTGAGTATATCCAAGCGCACCCTCTATGTTAACAAGATGAGGTCAAAACCTTTGTCAGGACCATGTATGAAAGAGGGCTTTTAATTTGAAACGGAAGTGGCGGTATTCACTCAATCATGGACTATGCCCCGCTGTTGTGGTCAAGCCCAAAATTTCATGCATCTTAAAATGAAGAACCATACATTAAGACATAGTCACACAGCAGAAGGGAGCTGCTTTCTCTGGAGCTGTACCCAGTGATCATTGAAGACAACCCTCCTCTCTTCAGCTCCAGTCAGGGATGTACATCCCCACGACTGGTGGAGGCTGATTACAGATTATAACAGAAAATATTAAAATGTAAATAATTGGGGATTATAACTTAGAGAATGCCATTATCAGAGCCAAGTTTCTCCAATGATGATTGTTTACAAAATGTCCTATGGGTGCTGATTAATCGACGAAACCAAGTAATTGGTCTCTCTTCATGTCAGTGGAGGCACTTGTCCCAACATAACAGGGTTATTGCACAGAGGTTGTTCCTGACACTGTGACTGTTGATAAGGGTTTATCATAGTGGTGGTCTGTGGAGAGAAGCTGTTCTTGTGTTTGGGTGATGTTAGTTACCAAACCATAGCAAACACTGCTAACACCTTAGCAACCAACAAGCTAATGCACAGGAAACACTTGTAACACTGAGGCAACTATTTAGCATCCATCTGTTTGGCAATGTCTCACTAGGCAGAAACAGATTATTGGGGACCATACAAATTTAAGAAGTGTACACATTGACATAGCAACATCAGATTCATGGGGGAGGCACCAAACAGCAACTTCAGGTTATTGTTCATCTGTAAAACCTCCTGATTCAGATCCTTCTCACGACTCTTTAAAGAGCTAAGTGGAGGTCTATGTTCATGTAGTGATCCTCCAGACTTCATCACTGCATGTCAACTGGTCACCTTCAAACCATGAGTCATATTAATACAGAACCAAAAAAAACTAATAGAGGCGTCAGGTATGAAACATGACAGATTTGTGTGCAGCAGAGGCAGATAGAGTGTAAGCAGCTCTGGAGGAAGTGAAACATGATTCATCATGTGTGAAAGTTGCTGAGAAAATCCCTTGTTTTGTTGCCAAGAAGTTGTTCTGACTAACCAGCATGGCACCAGCCAACAGTGAAGCTGTGATGTGACTTCTGACGCTGCCAGTCAGCTAAAGGTGGCAACAGAGATGCCGCCAAGGACAAGCTGCAGCCTGCCATCCAAAATATAAAAAAAAAAAAAACACAAAAAAAACCCACCCACCACATGTCAAAAAGATGGAGAGATAAACTTGTGTCTTAAAGTGAAACAAAGCTCCTCAGCACTGTTACTGTGTGGATGTGACAGAAAAATTCCAGACTGCAGGAAATGTGACGCTTCAGACGAACACAGCCGTTGCAGAGGTTACAGTGCCACATAAGACGCACACGCAGGTGAACACGATGGAATGGATGCTGTTTAGACGTAAACTCCAGACGGGCGACATGCTGCAGAAAAATATAAAGCCTGCACACACACACACACACACACACACACACACACACACACACACACAGAGTTTTGGTGCAGAAGGATTCATTCAGCCTCTAAAAAGTGACACACTGATAGAAAGAGGTGATAAATTATATACTGCAGAGAGACAGAGGGGAAGACACAGCCCTGTAGAGATACTGTATATGTATACACTGTATCTAAGTCAGCAACCTGTGCCGACGGCGTCACAGGGCTAAATCCAACCTGTACTGCATTTATAATCAATCAGTAATTATCAACAAAATATTATAAACAGCCTAACGGAGCCACTAATGTCTAACAGGCTGTAAGCCAAGCACAGCATCATGTAGCTCTTCCATTGTGAGCTGAACCTTTGTTGGATGGCGTGTTTCTATTTATATGTGTCTTTGACAGTGCCACAAATGACAATACATGGCTGATTCATGAAGGTAGGATGAGGAATTATCTATCCAATACTTTATTATTTTATTACAAAAACCTAAATAAGGTGTCAGCTGGATGGAGGAAGATCGCCAGGGAGCTGGAAGTTTCTGATGAGCTAACTGATCCTCATTGACAATAAGCTAGGCTACTTGCTGTTGGCTGTGCTGTATGTCAAAAATGTGTTTTATGTTTTAAAAAGTCATGCTGCAAGTGTAGGAAGGTAGCAACTTAGCTACTCACCAATCTTTTAAGTGGTAATGTCCCCAGGCTGATCTCAAGCAAACAGCTGGTATTTACGTGGTTTGTTTACATGAAGTAACAGTGTATATTTAAAGTATTCAGTGTGGACAGAGAACTCCAGTGTTACATGAAGCAAGGGATATGATCTGCAACTCGTTTGCTGTTGGGACAGGGTGTCATTGTGTTTGACTTGGGAGCAGCGACACCTTGCAATATTTGGTATACCGGTTTGGTCCAGTGTTTGGCTTAATATCAAACCAGTCTGAAAATGTTTACACTGGCCCAACCTCACCCCCTAATAGAACCATGCACCATGCCTTACTGCAACATCTGCTCAGGAATGAAGAAGAAGAGGAAGATATACTTCATAAATCCCTGAGGGGAAATTCAATTTTCCCTCTGTAGTCATATATACATAGGCCCAAACTAAACACATATGCAAAAACAGGACCTATACATGCATTAAATGGAGAGATGTTAGAGCAAGGGGGCTGCCCATGGACAGACACCCTAAGCGGTTGGGGGTTCAGTGCCTTACTCAAGGGCACCTCGGCATTGCCCATTCCTATGGACTGAGCTACCACCACCCATTGTCCAAGGAACGTGACAAAGAGCATCTAACTGGCCTCCAGATTCTCCAGATCACAATCTGATTAAGCATCTGTGGGACATGCTGATACACCACAGGTAGGGGAATCCTTAAAACAGGCTTGGCCCTGACCTGTTGAGGCATGAACACAGAACCTCTGGAGGGGGCCTTGCAGTGTCTAGCAGTAAGGTGTTAGCAGTAGATCCTTTAGTCCCGTTTCCACCAAGAATTTTCAGTATGGTGCCTTTAGAACCAAATGTAATGGACGGACATGTACCTAGACCCTGGATGGGTTTAGCATTTCCTCTGCAGACAGTACTCTTAAATGTAGGCGGGTTGTTGTCACTCACTGCTCCGTCCAGCTTTCATTGCATTTCCTCTTCAACCATGATGCAGAGGAACGTCTGCAACTTATTTATCATCAACATAACGGGGTTGCATACCTTCATTTTCAGAACAAAAAACACAGGTGGGAGTGAGAGTCTCCCAGTGGGATATTTTAATCTTATTTAAAAAATTGACACTGCTGCTTTTCCTGCCAGGATAGTGGCACCAACAGAGGTTGATTTTTGCAGAGACATCGCTGCTCTTCCTGCCAAGATGTGCCACCATAATCGTCAATTTTGAGCCAAAACATGGTCTTTTCCTAACCAAAACTAAGTGGTTCTTGTGCCTAAACCTACCTACGCATTAATCACAGTGTTGCTGAAACATTAAGTTTCAGAATGTCAACAAGAAATTTATATTGTGTGATCACTAACCTAATTTTTATACACTTCTCACTTTTTATACACATACAATAACACACATACAATAATGAAGAACGACAAAAGACTGAACCATCACACACATACACACACACACACACACACACACACACACACACACACACACAGTGAGAGAAAGCTATTTTTGAGCTGCCGTGGTTCCCATAGAGAACACATGATGATCTCGACTGTGTGTGATCAGAATGACAGAGTGTATAAGAAGAACAGGTGGTGTCTCTCTCTCTCTCTCTCTGCCTCTGCAGGAGTGTCAGTGTCACTCGCCCCCTTCCATCAGAGGGAGTTCCTATTTGGCACGATTATCACTTCCTGTGGCTCTCGCCTCTCTTTCCTGTTCACGACACCGTTCGCTCGCCAACACGGACAGTTACACAACTTCCGACACCCGCCTCTCTCCCTCTGTTATTGTAATGAATGAATGACTGTAAACAGTAAAGGTCTTACACTGTAAAAATAACCTTGTTATAACACTCTTCCTGAGTCCTTAAAATGGCAGATATCTCAGGATGTGACACATTAAATGTCTGATCATTTTTAGCATTTTAAAGTGTGAATAAGCAAAACTAAAGTCTTGTTAATTACTTCATTTTAAGACAGTCACTTAATATAAAATCTACTTGGTTAAAGGGGAACTTTGGTGGTTTTTAGCTTGGACCCTATTTTCACATATTTTTGTGCCACAGTGACAAATGGAAATGACATTTTTTAAATTGGTTCAGTATTGAGAGAGAGAGCTGCAGCCAGCAGCAGTAAAGCTAGCTGCAATGTAATCCTTCAGGGCAACTGTGCGTCTGTCTCTACAGTGATACACCTTTTTGTTAAAGAGTAACATCCCTTTTGTTTAACCAGAAAGAGCTCCAAAATCAACACTGTCAAACCCACCAGACTCCATTTAAATAAACAGAAATTTTACCATTTAACACCCATTTCATCAAAAGTTGACAGAAACAAAATAAAACTCACAAAGGCCATCTTGGTGCATCTTTCCACTGTTCTAACAATCACCAACTGTGGTTTGGTTGATATAAACCCTTCATTCATTCAGTTATACATGAAAATATGCTGGCTCTATTCAAGCTAAAATTACTGTTTATTTAAATGGAGTCTGGTGAGTGTGGTGATGGTGATATCAGGGCTGTTTCTGGTTAAACAAAAAGGATCTGTATATATATATATATATATATATATATATATATATATATATGTATATACTGTGTATATATACTGTGTATATGTGGTGTTTGTAGTCATGAAGCTGGACAGCTGCAGTATATATGCGTGTGTGTGTGTGTGTGTGTGTGTGTGGCCTGCAGGGCAGCCAGGCTGCAGCAGGATTTATGTTAGCTGTAGTCTAAACTGATTGGCTGATACTATGGCGTTTATTTTAAACAGCGTGTCCTGAAACAACCTCACATCCATCTTCACTCCCTGCACCTCCTCCTCGTCCTCCTTGTCCTCCTCTTTCTCCTCTCCTCCCTACCCCCCCTCCCTCCCTGCCCTACAGCCTTTTTTAAAACGCCATAAACTCAGTGTCCTCTCCTCCCTAAATCTGCCTCACTGCTCCTCATTCACCCATAAATTCACTGCTCATCCTTCTCACATTTCTCTCCTCCTCCTCCTCCTCCTCCTCTTCCTCCCCCATTCTTTCTTCCTCCTTTCACTCCTCTCCTACAACCTCCACTCCATTTCATTCCTCATCCTCTTCCCTCACTCCTGTATTACTCCAATCTTTCGCTCATTTTCTTTCAACCTTTTATCTCTCCTGTCCTCAGTGGTGGAGAGTACATTTACACAAGTACTAAACTTAAGTACAGTTTTCACTTGAGTATTTCCGTTTTAAACTATTCTATACTTCTCCACTACACCTCAGAGGTAAATATTTCAGTTTTTTGAAGCAAAAACATTTAAAGCAGCTTCTCTGCTCTTTTGTCATCTTTGGGTTTTAAGGTCTTTACACATCAGGGCCTCTAGTTTCGCAGACCGGGCGTATCCGAATATACGGAACTGCGAGCAGACCTCCACAGGCTGATGATGCAAAGGTAGCCTGGGAGGAGGTCACCACTATAAATCAATGTTGCATTTCTCTCGTGCGCGCTCTCTCTTTCTCTCTCACAGTCTCACTCTGTTTCTTTTCTTTTGGCTTTTCTAAGATGACAGATGCTGAATATATACTCCCTATCTGATGCTGTGGCTGTTTGTGGTTGGCTGAGAGGGATGTGAACTCATTAGTTTGCTGCTGTGTTAATCAAATCAGGTTGGGTTTCCATTACGCGTGCCAAACGTGCCAAATGTGCCAATCCCCTTTGATCTGACATCAGATGTGACAGGACAGTCGATATAGAGACACATAGACTATTTATTGCATTGTTAATGTGCCTGACATTCTGGAAACCTGCCTGTAAGGTTTTGGTCCGCCGGTCAGCCAAACTTTGGTTCCGCTGACAGTAGACCTGGTTTCAGCTGGCGAGCTTTAAGCACACCTTTGGCGAAGCCTTTTGGCACAAAACTGTCACTGCGCCAAGCTGGATCTGTCGACACCTCCCCCTGCTGCGCCGCCACACCCATCTCAGCGCACCTCAGTCTGCCAAAGTACCAAACTGAGCGCGCCTCGGGTTGTGCTGCTCGAAACTAGCTCTGCACGGGGTTCGCCACCCTGCGCCACCCTCTGCCGCGCCGGAAAACTAGAGCCCCAGGTGACAAATAAACAACATGTAAATGCAAAACACTAGCCTGCAAATGTTTTGCATTAAAACTAGTTTCTGGGATGTCACGATCCCAAAAATTCAGTAGTTGGTGCGGATACCAGTAAAATTACACGATTCTCAATACCAAAGTTGATACCATGGTTAAAAAAAAAAAAAAAAATCCTAACATCCCATTAAACAAGAAATACTTTATTAAAGTATTTGCATAGAAAATAACATTTCTATCAACAGATTGATATTATTTATATTTTTTCTTTTCCTCTTTTCCTCTTTACCTATTTTTTGTTGTAAAAAACATTGATCAACATCTGTAATAAACTCAATTAACTATTTAAATATTTACTATTTAAATCACGCTGACAGCGTTTGAGCCAGCCACAAGAATGCGTGGAATTTCATTGGTTTCATTTATTGTTTGTCCTGTCCCGGTGCAAACAGCGTATTTGGATGTCCGTAGTCCAGTTGTGGAAAAATCAAATGTCCCGTTTCGGAAATAGACGCGCTTGCACACGTACTGCTGAGTCTGAAATCCCTGATCGTTAGCTCACACGCAGCTTGTTCAAGCTGTTCTCTGCGTTGTTGAAATTAAACAAAATAACATGGATCATATCTGCTTATTATGCTACTGATTTTAACGGAGTGTTGCACGTCTGGAAGGCTGGGCTCATCGGAGACCACTGGACTCTCTCCCAGGGGAGGGGCTGTGGGAGAGAGGGAGATGTCCGGAGCCCAGACAAAGCTCCACACGGGGCACGGACGGTTCAGAAGCAATTTGGAACGAGTTAAAAGCAATTAATAAACAGACAAAGTGGTGTTTAAAACTGCATATATTGCTAGCAGATCTATTTTCTGGCCTAAAGTGCGGCCGTGAGTGGTTCTGAATGTGGGCTTTAGCAAGCAGCCGTTCTCTCCTCTTCCTCGTCACCCCCTCGCTCTGAATGTAGGCATGGACTGTAACGCTATATGGCATATACTGCCCCCATCAGTTCCGGAAGAGGGATAGCACCAATTCTTACCCTGGTAGGAGAGGAGAGGAGAGGAGAGGAGAGGAGAGGGTTTTTGGTTTTCAAGTCCCTTCATTAAATCATTTCAGCAATGACTGAAAACCATTGAGTTCAAATCAAGAAAAATGAAAAACAAAACAAACAAACAAACCAAAACAGACAAAAGCTGCTCCTGCCAGACACAGTTAACGCTAAACAACTGCTCAGAATTATATACCAGCTCTCCATTCCCTGTCACAGAGCACAGGACACCCCCAACAGTCCATCTTTCTTTAAAGTCCTGTAAATTGTCCACAGATTGACAGTAACAATAATCCACTCTGAGCCAGGATTTCAAGAGTCCTTCTAAGACCGGCACCGGCTCCGCACTGCCGGCACCCTGAGTCCAGTTCGTGCAAGTCAGCCAGATAGCCAACTTGGTAGTAACTCAGCAGAAAATTTATCAAAATGTGTACCTTTTTGTTTTTAGTACTGTATTTTGGACCAAAAATGAACAGTGGCAAGGAAAAGGCCTCCTGCAGACCATGCAACCAACTCCTCAAAAGGTCAAAGAGCCGTGACAGCCGAGGACACTCAACAAACAAATGAAAAAGAGTCTCAGTGTACAAACAGAAATTACACCCCTCCCCTAGCTCCGGATCAAGGTGTGCTCTTGTATCTGTTCATAGCTATTGCCCAATGTACTACCCTCCACTGGAGGTCAGCTGTACGCTTCTCCAAGGGGATCTTGTACAGGGACCGCCAGCTGCCTTTTGGGGAAATGTCTGGGCCAAAGAACCCAGCCCACCTTGACTCCTTCAGCCCTGCCACAGAGTGCAGGTTCAGAACCTTAACGCAGACTTCGTGGAGTGCCTTTTTTCCACCACCTCAAAGCTGTTCAGGCGAGGGGTTTGTAAGGAAAGCAGCTGACCCCCCGACCCCCCCTCCTGCCACTCACCCACAGCCTGGGTGATGGAGAGAGAGGGGAAACTGTACTCACACTCATCATCCCATTGGTCAGACAGAGCACGGTTTTCTGCAAACACTCTCAGTGGCTGTGGCAGAGCCGCACAGACTTCCTCCACCACTCTGTTGATGAGCCTGACAGAGCTGATGTTGCTCTTTTCCATCAGGGCTTCCTTAGCTGTGGACGTCATCTCCATAAGGTGACCCAGTTTGGTGCAGCCAGCTACACGAAGACTGCCTCTCAGGCTGGCAGACTGCAGTGTACGGGTCTTAATAAAGGTGTTGTAGAACAATGGCTCTTCAAAAAGCCACATGCCCGGGGGCACATTTGTGTGAGAGGAGAGGAGAGGAGAGGAGAGGAGAGGAAAGGAGAGGAGAGGAGGCAAAAATAGAGGAGACAAGGCGAGAGAGAACAGGAAACAAGGAAATGAGAAGAGTTGAAAGGACAGGAAACAAGGAGAGGAGAGGTGACAAGGAAAGAAGAGGATGAGAAGAAAAAAGGAAACAAGAAGATAGAAAAAAGAAGAAAAGAGAAGAGAGGAGAGGAGGGAAAACAAGGAAAGAAAAGAAAAGGAAAGGAAAGGAAAGGAAAGGAAAAGAGAGGAAAGGATTCATGGAGAGAGAAAATGAAACAAGAAGAGAAGAAAAGAATACGATATAGAAAACAAGCAGAGGAGGAGGAAGAGGAGGAGGAGGAGCATCTGACATGATGAAGAAGGAGGGGGATTTTATGGTCGGAGGAGAAAAGTGCCGAGGCTGCAGCTCTCTGCCACCCAGCAGCTCCAGTCATACATCCAATTTGTTTCCCTTCACTGTGTGTCACACACACACACACACACGCGAATGTCCAGACAAGACAAATTTCTACAAACCCACACACATACCTTTACTACACACTTCTCCACACACTTGTCCATAGACACCTTAGACACGCATGACTGTTAAACATGTGTATGCACGCACACACACACACACACACACACACAGTTTGCTTACTAAACACTTCTCAGCAGCCACAGAAACTTTTGTTGTCTGTCCACATCAAAATAGTTAAACATATTTGAGATTGTGTTAATATTTCTGAGTGAGCAGGATGGTGGTGAAGCTGCAGAATGTGAACATGGATTTTTTAAATGGACTTTGTATAGTCTGAACGTGTTTTAAGAGCATTTAATTGAAAATATTTAAGTTTGTTAAAGTAGCTGAATGCCCATTACTCATCAAGTGCAAATCACCAACCACATTATTACAGGATCCAGTTACACAAAAGCCAGGATCTTTTTCAACCAGAGCAGCATCTGGTGGTTTGCCTGACACTGTGTCCGACCTGAATGCAAGCATCAGACTATTGCTCCGCATCATGTTACATTGGACGCTCTCTGTCCAAACTGCTGGCAGTGGTCTGCAGAGGGCTGCAGCTGGTAGCTATCTCGTCTCAGCACATGCACATACAAAGTCAAGCGTGCACATTTATGGCAGCACCCGTCAAAGAGAATATGTTCCAAAACACTTGGCTATTATTTAGTGTTTTTCTTCATTTTCACTTTTGATAGAAGTGTGATTTTTTTCATGTGATCTTAAAATTTCAAAGATGGGGGACACCAATACTACACCAATGCTAACGATACTATGTGTCACACGGGGACACCCAAAATGTTGTGATTGAGGCACGGGTGCTATGTTTACATGGCGGCAACGTTTGTTGGGACTTAAGCCTTAACACTGGCCTGACCATGTAACAGATCTTCAATTAAAGTATCAAATCAGGACTGTGTGGTCAGGACAAAGACAAATGAAAGGGAAGTGGGGGTTTTGAGTTACCTCTTTGGGTGTAGCTCTGTTGAAAGCCTATTTGTAAATGAGTCAACAGCCCCTTTTCCACCAACATTTCCAGGAACGTTTATTACCAGGAATTTATTTACCTGGGTAAAAGAATTCCTGGTAATCTGTGTGGTTTGCGTTTCCACCGCACCTCAAAGTTCCAGAAAATGTATTCAAATCAGGCTAATGACTTAGATGATTCAGCGTGTGCTCTGTATTTGGCTCTGCCAGCTTGGCTGGTTACATGCTGGTGTAGAGAGTTGGGGCTGTTTGTCTCAGCCAGGAGCTAAGTGTAAACGTATTTTAAGGTAAGTGTCAAACTAAGTTAGTCTTCATACAGACAGCTGTCATTTGATTTTATTAGTAACAATTCGCTATCAGCCGAACTGGCGTGCTGTCTAAATCAGTGTGTAAAACATAACGTTAGTGTCGGTGGATGAGAGACTGTGGATGGAGCATATTGAATATTGCTGTCTGCATGTTTACATGTTCATGCTTGTTGTACACATGTATTGATAAAGTACTGGCTTCTTTCTCACTAAGGTTTAATGTCACCTATAGTAACGAGTGTAGCTGCTGTCAACTTGAGTAATTTTTGAGTTATTTTGACTTTGTTTCCACCGCGGCCGCTCGGCTGTTCACCAGTTACCATGTTGTGTAGGTGTGTGTGTGTGTGTGTGTGTGTGTGTGTGTGGATGTGTGTGTATGTGGAGGAGTTCAGCGCCGGCGCAAAAGAACTGAAACCATTAGTGCTTATCAATACTATGGTCTTTCATAATTTAGCTGCCCCGGGGCTAATTTAGTACCGGATTTCGGTACCCATCCTTAATCAAAACACAAACGAAGTGACGCTTGTAGAAATGAAATAACGTTTACAGCGGCTGCCCGTGCCAGGAAGTGCAGTACGCTGCAAGTGTGTTCCACCAATCAACGTTCCTCAGCAAACAGCCCTGCCCCTCAAGAATTCCAGGTAATCTGAAAAGTCCTGCCCCCCTACTTGGTACTTTTTTCAGGCAAAGTTTGGGGTTGAGGGAAAGTTTTTTCCCCACGTAATTTCGGTGGAAACGCGCCGAGGTTTTTCGAAATCCCGGGTAAATGAGAAAAGTTCCTGTGGTGGAAAAGGGGCTAATGTGAATGTGATATATGTTGCAAAGGGTCTAGATTGGTGCAGAGGATGTTTAGTTGTGTGCAAGAATCTGTCTGAGAACAATAAGCTGTCTGCAACACTCGACTCTGTAGCTCCTCTTAAAAAGTTAACAAAGCAAAGAAAGTTCGCTCCTTGGTATAACTCTCAAACCCGTAAGTTAAAACAAATATCGCAAAAATTTGAAAGAAATTGGCGATTAACCAAACTGGAAGAATCTCGTTTAATCTGGGCAAACAGTCTCAAAACGTATAAGAGGGGCCTCCGCAATGCCAGAGCAAACTATTACTCAGTATTAATAGAAGAAAACAAGAACAACCCCAGGTTTCTTTTCAGCACTGTAGCCAGGCTGACTGAGAGTCAGAGCTCTATTGAGCCTTGTATTCCTTTAGCCCTTAGCAGTAAGGATTTTATGAGCTTTTTTAATGACAAAATTCTAACTATTAGAGGCAAAATTCATGACCTCCTTTCCTCAGATAGTACCCATCTGCCCTCAAACACAGCTGTAAGACCTAATATATATTTAGATTGCTTCTCCCCAATTTCTCTTCAAGAATTGACTGCAGTGATTTCTTCATCTAAATCATCGTGTCTCTAAGACCCCATCCCAACTAGGCTACTTAAGGAGGTCTTACCTTTAGTTAACACTCATATATTAGATGTGATCAATATATCCTTATTAATCCAGAGGTGTTAGCCAACTATAGACCAATATCTAATCTTCCCTTTCTTTCAAAGATCCATGAGAAACTAGTCACAGACCAGCTGTGTGATTTTCTCCATGATAATAATTTATTTGAGGAATTTCAGTCAGGATTTACAGTGCATCATAGCACTGAGACAGCACTAGTTAAAATTGCAAATGATCTTCTGATTGCTTCAGACAAAGGACTCGTCTCTGTACTTGTTTTATTAGATCTTAGTGTGGCGTTTGACACTATTGACCATCAAATTCTACTGCAGAGACTGGAACACTTAATTGGCCTAAAAGGTTCTGCACTAAGCTGGTTTAAATCTTATTTATCTGATCGTTTTCAGTTTGTTCACGTTCATAATGAATCATCCTTAGGTACTAAAGTTTGTTTTGGAGTTCCACAAGGTTCTGTGCTCGGACCAATCCTATTTACTCTATATATGCTTCCTTTAGGTAACATCATTAGAAATCACTCTATAAATTTCCATTGTTATGTGGATGATACACAGTTGTATTTATCTATGAAGCCAGAAGAAAGTAATCAATTAACTAAACTTCATAATTGCCTTAAAGACATAAAAACCTGGATGAGCACCAATTTCCTGATGTTAAATTCAGACAAAACTGAAGTTATTGTTCTTGGCCCCAAACAACTCAGAGACTCTTTATCTGATGACATAGTTTATCTAGATGGCATTGCTCTGGCCTATAGCACTACTGTAAGAACCCTCGGAGTAACATTTGATCAAGATTTGTCTTTAAATTCTCATTTAAAACAAACCTCACGGACTGTATTTTTTCATCTGCGTAATATTGCGAAAATTAGGCCTATCCTGACCCGAAAAGATGCAGAAAAATTGGTCCACGCTTTTGTTACCTCAAGGCTGGATTACTGTAACTCTCTATTATCAGGTAGCTCTAGTAAGTCCTTAAAAACTCTCCAGCTAATTCAGAATGCAGCAGCATGTGTACTAATGGGAACTAAGAAACGAGATAATATTTCTCCTGTTTTAGCTTCTCTGCACTGGCTCCCTGTAAAATCCAGAATTGAATTTATAATCCTACTGTTAACTTACAAAGCTCTAAATGGTCAAGCTCCGTCATATCTTAAAGAGCTCATAGTGCCATATTATCCCAACCAGAACACTGCGCTCTGAGAACGCAGGGTTACTCGTGGTCCCTAAAGTCTCCAAAAGTAGATCAGGAGCCAGAGCCTTCAGCTATCAGGCTCCTCTCCTGTGGAATCATCTTCCTGTTACGGTCCGGGAGGCAGACACCGTCTCCACATTTAAGACTAAACTTAAGACTTTCCTCTTTGATAAAGCTTATAGTTAGGGCTGGCTCAGGCTTGCCCTGTACCAGCCCCTAGTTAGGCTGACTTAGGCCTAGTCTGCGGGAGGACCCCCTATGATACACCGGGCACCTTCTCTCCTTCTCTCCTTCTCTCTCTCTCTCTCTCTCTCTCTCTCTCTCTCTCTCGTATCCTGTTACTGCATCTTGCTAACTCGGCCATTCTGGATGTTACTAACTCGGCTTCTTCTCCGGAGCCTTTATGCTCCACTGTCTCTCAGGTTAACTCATATTGCAGCGGTGCCTGGATAGTGTGACGTGTGTGGTTGTGCTGCTGCCGTGGTCCTGCCAGATGCCTCCTGCTTCTGCTGTCATCATTAGTCATACTTCTACTGTTATTATACACATATGATTATTGTCACATATGTATACTATCAGATATTAATATATACTTTCAACATATTGTACCACAGCAGCCAGAACTATAATTATAATATTATAACCGTCTGTCCTGCATCTCTCTCTCTCTCTCTCTTTTTCTGTCTCATTGTGTCATACGGATTACTGTTAATTTATTATGTTGATCTGTTCTGTACGACATCTGTTGCACGTCTGTCCGTCCTGGAAGAGGGATCCCTCCTTAGTTGCTCTTCCTGAGGTTTCTACCGTTTTTTCCCCCGTAAAAGGGTGTTTTTGGGGGAGGTTTTCCTTATCCGCTGTGAGGGTCCTAAGGACAGAGGGATGTCGTATGCTGTAAAGCCCTGTGAGGCAAATTGTGATTTGTGATATTGGGCTTTATAAATAAAATTGAATTGAACTGAAATTGAAACAATCACAACAATAACTCAGTAGACAGCATTAAATCACATACAAGTTAAACAGTCTTGCTTAGCCTGTGCAGCTGTGATAAAGCTATGCCTGGTTGTTACATTACCAATCCTTGAATGGATGGAGGGAAGAGTTGGTTTGAGGCATGCTGCTTTTGTTAGCAGCCAGAGGAAGGCTGGAAAGAGCTGTGGTTCCAGGTACATTCTTTGTTGTGTCCTTTGTTCCAAAGGTGCAGATCCGGGGAAGCCGGTCGCCCGGGGTCCTTGCAGAGTTAAACATTGGGGTGCCTTCTCAACTTGGTTTTCCTTGTTGCTGGACAGTTAGTTGCAAACCTTGTGTTTGTGCACTAATTTCACTGGTTTCCAGGTTCTGGCCCTGCTGTGGGCATGCAGGTCATAGTCCAGGAGAAAGAGAGTCTTTGAGCAATTGCCCTCCCAAGGAGCAAGAGTCTGAGCTGGTCAGCAGCCCAGCAGGAAGAGAGGCCTGTCTGGGCCCAGGAGGAGAGAGAGGAAGACTGACAGTGAAGGGATCAGAACTGCTACAGTTGCCTGGTGACATCAGAGATCACATGACACCGTAACAGTTCTGTCCAATCAAGTTTTGAGACTTGTCTCTCACTAAGGTGTGAGGTAGGGCATCCTGTGGAGATGACTGTCAAATTGCTGTCTTTGTTTGAAGAACAAAGAACAAGAGGTCTCTTACCATTTCAGATGGCAAGAAAATAAGCCTTCACATGTCCAGCTTAGATTTTAACAAATGACAAATCATCTGTGGTCCAGTGAATCCATCCATCCATCCATCCATCCATTTTCATAACCGCTTATCCTCTTAGGGGTTGCGGGGGGGCCTGGAGCCTCCCAGCTATCCCAGCTGACATTGGGCAAGAGGCAGGGTACACCCTGGACAGGTCGCCAACACATAGAGACAGACAATCATTCACGCTCAAATTCACACCTATGGACAATTTAGAGTCACCAATTCACCTATCCCCAACCTGCATGTCTTTGGACTGTGGGAGGAAGCCAGAGGACCTGGAGAGAACCCACACTGACACGGGGAGAACATGCAAACTCAGCACAGAAGGGCACCCTCTTGGGATCGAACCAGGAACCCTCTTGCTGTGAGGCGACAGTGCTAACCACCACACCACCGTGCCGCCCCAGTGAATCCAAACAAAAGTAAATTAAGTCACAGACAAACACTGCTCCTGCTTCACTTCCTGTCTGATTTATTCTCCTTCCTCTTGTTTTCCCTCATTCATTAATAGTCCGCTCAGGAAACTCTGTCATCATGTAAAGCGAGATGGCCTGTGAAGTTTTGTCACACAGCAGCAGCTCGGAGCTTCTCTATGAATAAGAGGAGGCCAGCCATCGTATCGATTGCTAGGAGCTGGCGTCCCGAGGGACAGCGAGGGCCAATCTGAATCAATCATCCTCTGCAGTGACCACAAGGCAGCAGCTCAAAGTTCGCTTTTTCTCCTCTAATCTGTCAGATTCAGCACACAGCAGCATTATATGTTTACGTGGCAAAATACAAAGTTAACTTTGTTGATGTCATGCAGGTTGTAAACACTGAAAACAGCGTTTGATTTAATGTCAAGTCAGAGATCAATGAGCGTTTATTGTTTCCTGCTGGAATTTGAAACAAGACATAAACTGAACACTCTCAGTTATGGACAAAATGATGAGAACAATTCAGGTGTTGCAGTTAGTAAAAATATCACTTCTGATAAAGGCCTTAAATTAAAATATTTGACATCTTTCTCTGGCAGTTTAGGGACTTGCAGACACTCTTAAAGGGTCAGTGTGTAATATTTGGCATGGTTTATTGTCAATCTGAATCTGAATCTGAATATTCTACCCATTAATATGTTTATACAAGTGTATGATCGCTATAAAATAAAATTCATTTGGTTTTCGTAGCCTTATAATTATGCTTTTATATATATATACAGTACAGGCCAAAAGTTTGGACACACCTTCTCATTCAATGTGTTTTCTTTATTTTCATGACTATTTACATTGTAGATTCTCACTGAAGGCATCAAAACTATGAATGAACACATGTGGAGTTATGTACTTAACAAAAAAAGGTGAAATAACTGAAAACATGTTTTATATTCTAGTTTCTTCAAAATAGCCACCCTTTGCTCTGATTACTGCTTTGCACACTCTTGGCATTCTCTCGATGAGCTTCAAGAGGTAGTCACCTGAAATGGTTTTCCAACAGTCTTGAAGGAGTTCCCAGAGGCGTTTAACACTTGTTGGCCCCTTTGCCTTCACTCTGCGGTCCAGCTCACCCCAAACCATCTGGATTGGGTTCAGGTCCGGTGACTGTGGAGGCCAGGTCATCTGCCGCAGCACTCCATCACTCTCCTTCTTGGTCAAATAGCCCTTACACAGCCTGGAGGTGTGTTTGGGGTCATTGTCCTGTTGAAAAATAAATGATCGTCCAACTAAACGCAAACCGGATGGGATGGCATGTTGCTGCAGGATGCTGTGGTAGCCATGCTGGTTCAGTGTGCCTTCAATTTTGAATAAATCCCCAACACTGTCACCAGCAAAACACCCCCACACCATCACACCTCCTCCTCCATGCTTCACAGTGGGAACCAGGCATGTGGAATCCATCCGTTCACCTTTTCTGCGTCTCACAAAGACACGGCGGTTGGAACCAAAGATCTCAAATTTGGACTCATCAGACCAAAGCACAGATTTCCACTGGTCTAATGTCCATTCCTTGTGTTTCTTGGCCCAAACAAATCTCTTCTGCTTGTTGCCTCTCCTTAGCAGTGGTTTCCTAGCAGCTATTTGACCATGAAGGCCTGATTGGCGCAGTCTCCTCTTAACAGTTGTTCTAGAGATGGGTCTGCTGATAGAACTCTGTGTGGCATTCATCTGGTCTCTGATCTGAGCTGCTGTTAACTTGCGATTTCTGAGGCTGGTGACTCGGATGAACTTATCCTCAGAAGCAGAGGTGACTCTTGGTCTTCCTTTCCTGGGTCGGTCCTCATGTGTGCCAGTTTGGTTGTAGCGCTTGATGGTTTTTGCGACTCCACTTGGGGACACATTTAAAGTTTTTGCAATTTTCCGGACTGACTGACCTTCATTTCTTAAAGTAATGATGGCCACTCGTTTTTCTTTAGTTAGCTGATTGGTTCTTGCCATAATATGAATTTTAACAGTTGTCCAATAGGGCTGTCGGCTGTGTATTAACCTGACTTCTTCACAACACAACTGATGGTCCCAACCCCATTGATAAAGCAAGAAATTCCACTAATTAACCCTGATAAGGCACACCTGTGAAGTGTAAACCATTTCAGGTGACTACCTCTTGAAGCTCATCGAGAGAATGCCAAGAGTGTGCAAAGCAGTAATCAGAGCAAAGGGTGGCTATTTTGAAGAAACTAGAATATAAAACATGTTTTCAGTTATTTCACCTTTTTTTGTTAAGTACATAACTCCACATGTGTTCATTCATAGTTTTGATGCCTTCAGTGAGAATCTACAATGTAAATAGTCATGAAAATAAAGAAAACACATTGAATGAGAAGGTGTGTCCAAACTTTTGGCCTGTACTGTATATATAGCAAGGGCCTTGCTTTAGAGAGATTGCCATCTTGCGCCGCCATGTATGTACGGCAGACCGAGTGGACAATCCAGCCAGCCAGAGAACGCGTTTCGCGTGTATAAATGAACCAACGAAGACAGCGGAAGGAAGGAAGAAGGAGGAGGAAACAGCAGAGTGTTAGTAGTTCGTCGATAGAGAGTAGTGAAAAGTTTTTTTTAGTTATCAAGTTTGCGAATGGACCACACTTACCACGCAACAGGAGAGAATGAACCCGAACCGTCATCTGCGAGGAAAAGAAAACGCAACTTCACTCCTTGTGATGCACTCTCTGCTGCGCTTTTCCTCCTGGTGATATCTCCCCAACAATGGCAGCAGTAGCACCGAATCCCATTCTGTGCATTCAGCCTCTCTTCTCACCTGCTCAGCATCAAACACATGGAGTTCCTCATCTGTGTGCTCCGGCTCAAACAGGTATGGCTCTGGGTCTGTGTCCGCTACAAGAAACTCTTCAAAATCGCGTTCAAAGTTGTCCATTGCAGCTACTATAGTCCGGAGATATTGCTAGGCTAAATAAACAGCTGAGCTCTGTTACCGGCTACACTGTCAGTCAGTGTGCGGGCTGGAGATTGGCGGAGCAGAGAGGGGAGGGGGGGTCCCCATTTAGTATGGTAAATGAGTATGTGTGTAAAGTTATGAAGTGTGTCTGTTACGCCAGAAGAGTCAGAGTTTGGGACGGAGTGGAGTGTTACCGGAGTTTCTGGAGTGCTCAAATAAACGGGCCTTTTTCCCGAACACTCCTCTGGTCTCCTGCTCGTGAGGGATTCATTACAATATCGTAACATGGTTTAGATTTCTAAATAAACATTCACCTCGTCGCTAGATAGACCTACTCCTGAAAAACTCATGCGCAAGGCTTTTTGTCCCTACGAGGCCACCGTCATTTACCCGATGGGAGGGGTGAGCGAGTGAGCCCTGCAATCTAGAATTTGACCACTGATGTCACTGTTTCCAACGGTTTTCAACCCATTTTACACACTGGCCCTTTAAACATAGCAGCAATGACTCAAAATGTAAAATGACAAATTAAATGTAATTAAAAAATAAAATAATTACACATATTGCAATTCAGACTGGAAAACCATTTTGTTTTCTGCCCTGCATGAATGTCTCCACAGACAGTGGTGGAAAATACTGTACTAAGGTACTGTTTTAAGGTATTTTATTTCCATTTTATGTTATTTTCTTTTTTAGACATACTCAAATTTTTTATACTTTCAGTGCATTTTGCTTACTTAACATTTTCACTGTATCGTTGGTGGCTTAGTGGTAGAGCAGGCGCCCCATATACAAGGCTGTTGCCGCAGCGGCCTGGGTTCGAATCCAGCCTGTGGCCCTTTGCTGCATGTCATCCCCTCTCTCTCTCTCTCTCTCCCCTTCTCACTTACCTGTCCTGTCCATTAAAAGCAAAATGGCCCAAAAAATATCTTAAAAAAAAGACTTTTACCTGTAACAAAGTATTTTTACAGTGTGGTATTTGTACTTTTACCTAAGAAAAGGCTCTGAATACTTCCTCCGGTCTAAACTGATGCATTTCAGCTGTGTAATGTGAGGATAGTGCATCTGGTGGCCATCAAACTGAACTGGTGCTGGGATGATATATGATTTTATGACAAACTGCGATAAAAAACACACACAATAAGTTGATCGTGGGGTACTTCCCAAGCAGCAACCTCAGGGGCTGAAAAATAAAGCCAACGCTGAAGTGCCAAAAACAGTTCCTGAGCTGAGGTACAGGCCTTTTAACAGTCCCTTGAGGCTGGCTCTAAGAGCGAGTCAATCCCCATAGACCCCTATGTTAAAATGCCCAACTTCACAGTGGAAATTAACATGTTAGCAGTAGGGTTGGGTACCGATTCACATCAGTACTACCGAGTACCGATTCACTTAAAATGAATCGGTGCCAAATTTCAGTACCTTGGGTGGAGGCGGAGCAAAAGCGCATGACTCGCACCTCAGACTCAGCAACAATGGCGACAAAAAAAATGTGCTGACAAAAGTTAACGTGCAGCACTGTTCCTAAATGTTCTCAAACAAATGTTATAACTGAGAAGTTTAGACTATGGGCCCGAACGACGCATAGTGCGTCCAAATTCACACCGGTTCTTCTCTGTGGATTTTCTCCGCGACCATGCATCATAGCGAGAAGCCACGCATATCACGTGAAACGGCAGAACTGTAGCTTTCCGACAAGACCAAGCACTTGTCGGTAATCCAATGTTTTCACAGTGAAAAAAATTGATAAATTTACAATAAAATGATGTATAACAGAGCTTTCATACAGCTTTGCACACACATTACTGTTGGATGAATATTCGCGAACGCAGGCTCGCACAGAAATGCCACCTATATCACATGAAAGCACAGTACCAGAGCTTTCCAGTGATCCCACACACATCATTGTGCTGTCATCCCATCACGCTATAAATACAGATCAATTGTCTACATAATAAAAGCCTGACGAATTTCTTTACAATCCGTCCAATCAGTCACTTCATATAGTGAGGAATATCGTATCTTACCACGTCTTAGGCTTGCGTGTGTTTCTCCCTGTCTATCCACATTTGTTGTCCAGCTTTCAAGATGCAAATATCTCCATATTGTCCAGTTGACACTCCATCAAACTTTGTATGACAAGACCAGCCACTTCACCTTTGCATACCAAGACAACTGCAGCCTAATTATGCATGCTGACAGGGCCGTAGTCACCATATACATTGAGGGGGACACGTGCCCCCCCCCCACCAATGCCCAAAATGTCCCCCCAATATATAACTGAAACTGAAAAACAAATATTATCTTGGAGGACATCACTGCACTTGGTTGACTATTTTTCTATGATCTTAGATGTAAATATTGCATGTTTCTTTCAGATAAAACACATTTTTGACTTGTGAATGAGTCAATGGAATTTCTTGCAATAATGAAAAAATACTGGCAATTAGAGTTGGGCAATCTTGTCCATATCCTATCGTCCTATCGCCATCTAGTGAAATCACCGATGAATAGCCCCCCCCCCCCCCCCCCGCTCCCTCACTAAGCAGCCTCCCTCTGTCTCCTTCCTTTCACTCAGCCTCGTTCAGCCTCGATCTCGTCAGCATGCTCCACACACGTGCTGTCTCCCCCCCACACCTCGCAATTGCATCGTCATTTAAAAAAGATATCGTGAAACAAACCTTCTATCGCCGATGGGCAAACCACATGTTTTGGACAATTGTGAAGTGACAGAATGTCCCACCATCATGGTTCTTATATTGCCAGATTCCAGAGAGTCTCCCCTCTTCATACATGTAAAAATGTAAGAATTTAGTAACACAGATTTGTTTTTTTCATTGATATAAAAATTAATATAAAATACAGGCACATAGAAGGACATGGAATGATGGCAAATCTGGTTAGCTCAAATTGTCCTGAAAAAAAAAAAAAAAACAAGATATAGCATGTGTATGTAGCCTTTATAATGACTGTGATATGAGTAAAGGCAGTAAAAATACCCCAAAAAGGCCTAGGGCCCATAGGGTTAAAAAGTACCAAAATAAGGTACCATTTGGTACCGGTACCGAATTCCAGATACCGGTACCGGTACCGTATCGGTTCAATTATGAGTGGTACCCAACCCTAGTTTGCAGCCAGGTACAAAAACAGTTTTGGGTTCTCTACAGTTAATTTTAACATTCGTGACAACTGTACAGAGGCTGATTTTTTATATAACTCATCTGTTTGCATTTTATTAAGGCTTAAAGTTAAGCATAATTAAGGGCCTGCCCTCTTTGAGTGACAGGCTGTCTACTAATAGTGCCCTTGGCTTCTCAGTCAGATCCACCCCTCATTCTTCACAGCTCCACCCTCTCACCCAAATATGGTCACTTCTGGGTCCAAATATCCAAGATGGTGACGGCCAAAACACAGAATTCGAGGCTTTAAAACAGGAATCCACAAATCATTGGGTGATGCAGTGTTTCCCACAGAATAAGAGTCAAAGAGAGTGAGAGGGTTTTTTTCTTTTTAATGCTGATGTGTCCCTTTGTATCATTCTGTGTCCCCTCTCTAAATCCGGAGGTTTTTGCAAGTCCCTGAATGCAGCAGTTTGTTACTTGTGAGGTGGATAACTGATCTGTTGAGTCATTCAGAGCTGATTTGATCTGACCAGATAAATGAATGAAAGGAGCAGCTGCTGTGAGTGAATGCAAACTTTTGGACCCAGCAGAACAAACGATTTTAGTTTGACTTTCAAGGGGCCTGATATTCTGCAGCTCTGTCCTGAGTGGACTCTGCGCTCCAACAGTGTGGTGCTATAAATGCATTCTAAACGGTATGCATTTTCCAAAAGTGCTCCTGATGAACGGTCCAGCTTTTGTTGCACAAGGAAATACACGTCAATACAAGGTGTTTTACCAGATGCGAAAGTACACTGGCCAAATGGTATTTGACATGTTGGGAGTGAGAATGTGTTGATACAGCAGAGGCAGTGCAGAGGGACAGAATAGATCAACAGTGTAATGTGACAGTCGTACACAGTAAGACATGACATTGTCTTACGTGGGTGTGAAGTACAATAAACATCACAGACTGGGACCAAATTCAATTGAAAGAGTGTATGTCATGTGACTTGATTTTAATAATCCAAAAAGTGGGTTTTAAGTTTTTACATTCAGCAAAGTTTTGGCATCATGATAGTTTTTGTGTTTTTTCAGTGATGTTCTCACTAGGATGGAACCTCATATTAAACATCTCTACTGTCCTGTGTAAAACCCTGTGGAGCACCTGTATGAGAAAACAGTGTCTTTATGAAGACAAATTACTTTCTGCTCCACTACAAGAAACAAACAGTTCAATCTCCAGATTCTGTTTGTTAGAAAAAACATTTTTTATGTAATTGGGATTGAAAAGGTGTTTGTAATATCGATGTTTCCATCCTCAAAATGTTAAAGTATTCAGGAGGTGAAGCTCTTTTCAATGAGATTCAGAGGTTTTGTCTCCCACAAAGAGTGAAGTTATCAATTTCATTTTACTCTCTGTTTAGTTTCAGTTTTTAGCTCATGAAAAAATAAAGTGAATTTGACTTTAGCTCAACCTGTTAAGAAGCACTGCTGCAGAGAGAGACTACCTGTGCACCTGTTCACCACCGCTGTGTGTGTGTGTGTGTGTGTGTGTGTGTGTGTGTGAGAGAGATGGAGACACAGACAGAGAAAGAGGGAGGAAGTGTGTAGGAGTGTGAATTCTGGCTTCAACACAGCAAACATATGCTCGAGACGTTGGAAAGACTGCAATTTGGAAATTGAAAATATGCACACACACACACACACACACACAAACACACACACACACACACACAGTCGGCTTTTTGGTTAATTTTTGCAGCTTTGCAATTCATATTTGGAGGGTTTGGGGATTTGAAAGAAGCCGTTTAGCTGTCACCCACACACAGCGGGGTCCTCTGGGCCCACGGTTTGATAATTATAACAATACTGACACATTTCAGCGATATCACAACATCTGCTGCAGCTGAAAATACACAGTGTTTGAGTGAAAATGATTTGTGAGATTATCTATGCAACAATCGAGGGAGTGATGGAGACGGCAAAGGCTCTGGGGGTCTTTAAACTGTTCAGATTTCACACATGAATAAAGTTTGATTTATTGTTCAGATTTTATCGTCCAGATTCTCCTCAAAATCACAACTGAGTCCTGTATTCAATATTGTGTTTATCTGCAATATTACAAGGTTAATTTGCCATTTGCCACACAGAGTTGAACAATGAATGAAAGTTGTAGCTCCTTCACCCTACACCCACATAGAATATCTATATCTAAATACATTTAAGTTACAATTGAATCAAATAAAACAATACATTGTACTGCACAGTTACTTCAGAATCACTTTGTATGAAGACCACATCTATAATGTACTATGAGGGCATTCATAGTGCGTTATAATGCATTCATAATGCTTTATGACAACACACATAAACACATACACTGCTTACTAATGCACTATATCAGCAGTCATAAAACAATTCAGATGTGATTTATAATGAATTATAAGTTTCAGGTGTTTTGTGGATGCTTTTGATTAGGTATAAATTAGAGGTTGACAGATAAGGCTTATAATGCACTATGAAAACCCATACTTGCCTGTACACACTTCAACAATCAACTGTAGAGAGGACTCATCATATACTGCAGTAGTCCATTCAGTGTCATAAGTTATCATTGTATGTGATAAGTGAAGTCCATATAAAGGTGCTCCAGGGATTATGTTTTTCTGTAGGCCGATGCAGAAGTTAGTGTCACCCTGGTTCTCTCGTCAAAAAGCCTATGGGATTTTTCCATAGGATTTTGGATTATTGCAGAAAATAAGCTCTGTGGCAAACAAACATTTAGGAAACTTATGTTCTGTTCAGCAAGATAATCTTCACAAATGAACACCACTTCAATGATTTTTGAAGCCTAAATGCAATTGCCAGAAGTAAAAAGCTAATGTTGGGCTATAAACTACACCACAGTTGCATGCTTTAACATCCATACCACAGCTAGGCCGTAAAGCCATGTTCAGCATGCTGACTTTCAGTAGTCTCATTTAGCCACTTGTCAGCAGCCACTTTTTTTAAGACACATAAAAGCTTCAGAATTCACAGTGGGGTATTTACTGAGGTATTTTATGACATAGAACAAAATGTGAAAGTCTCTTCAGCTTGTGTTAACCACAGACCTTATTTCAGGCATCTACCCAAAAACCCATTTGCTTTGAGACAAGAACCAGGAGTGCTATAATGCTAACTCATTCCTGCAACACTCTATTGATGAATCTGATAATGCATGCTTCATCATAATGTTTCATTGCTGGTGCTAAGTAAAGTCTGATGCATTTTCATGCATTTAAAAGAATCTATGTTGCATCACAAGTTATTAATGACTACCACACACTAGAATACTTTGAAAATACTTTTAAAAAACTAAAATCTGACACCCTCTCACATCTAGAGTTGTACCGATACCGATTCCAGTATCGGAAATGCCTCCAATACTGCCTAAAATGCGGCATCGGGCATCGGCGAGTACAGCCTATGACCAATCCGATACCACGTAATGCCTCACTACATTACGCATACGGACGCTACAGGCAACAAGACGGAAATGGAGCGGAGTTTAAAAAGCATTCTACTAGGGGGCGTCGGTAGCGTAGTGGATAGTGCCGCCGCCCAATGTACAGAGGTGATGCCTCGCTGCAGCAGTTGCGGGTTTCGACTCCGGCTCGCAACCATTTGCCGCATGTCAACCTCCCACTCTCTCTCACTCCCCCATTTCATTCTCCCCTGTCAATTAAAGGCAAAAGCCTGAAAAAATAGAAAAAAAAAAATAGAAAAAAAAAAGCATTCTACTAGGACTGCACAATGGGTCGTTTGAACATCGCCATCGCGATGTGCGCATGTGCAATTAACATCACAGGACATGTAATGTTTTCTCTTTTTTTTAGAACATGTAAACTTTTGTTTTGCTTCAGAAAAGCAGCTCTGAAGCTCTGCTCCGCTCGCTTCTCTAGCTGTCTCTCCCTCTCTGACAACAGCAGCCCCGACCCCTCTCATGCACATGCCGCAGTCGCACACTGAAAATGAGCGACATGATGGAGGGAGAAATGGTAAAGGAGGATTTATGCCTGGTACACACGACACGACTTTTCTGCCCGTTCTGAAAGTCACTTTGTCACAATACAATACACGATTGTGGAGTCATAAAATCGTGCCGTGACTTGGCCGACAGACATGACACGCTACACAATGGTACTCACCAATTATCCCCGGTCATCTTTCACGACGTGTGTGTGATGTCATCGGGTTATTCTTGTCCTATGTTTATTACTTTTACTTTTATTTGAGTCACTGTGTCTGTTCATGTGCCAGCCGAAATGTTGTTGTAGTCACCTAAAAAGCGCCAGCAGATGGCAGGAGCTACATTTGAAGTGCCGTATGCAAACATAAATGTCACTGATTTCTCCACAACAAGTTCCCACAATTGTTTCAGAATAAAAGCCTATTTAGAAAATGAAGGGATTCTCTCAGCCGAGGTTATAAGGGGCTTTTAATTTGAAACACATTCAGGAAGTGTGACATGATGGCACAATGTATGAACTTTATCAAGGCAACAGGAGTGGATAAAAAGTAAAAATATAAAGATACAGAGGGAATGATAAATAACGGCCCTTTTATAATGTAGTCTGTTTCAAATTAAGCTGGTAGCCTCTGCAATTGTGGTGAGTAAAAGCCCTGCCATTATTTTCTAATGTTCTTACTTTAAGTCATCTGGTGAAAATTCTTGTATTTTTTAATATCGCAATATATATTGTAAAAAAAAAAAATATATATTGCAATGTCAGTTTTTTCCAATATCGTGCAGCCCTACATACAACCGCCTTAAAAATGTCTTTTTTACCAAATTGTGTGGCTGCACTTTATCCTGTGTTTTGATCTGTGTCCACACTGGATAATAATAATAAAAAAAGTTTTATGGCATTCATTCTACTATTATGGATTTATTTCTTAATATTTTACATAGAGTAGTAGGAGTTGAGACATAGAACAATTCATATCCCATCCATTTTTATTTTACACGCTGGTATCGGATCAGTACTCGGTATCTGCAGATACCTAAGGTTCAGGGATCGGAATTGGTATCGGGAAGGAAAAAGTGATACTGGTACATCTCTGCTCACATCTAAAGACAATGTGTCATGAGTCAGAGAGTTTTTAGTCATAGAACAAGATTTTGCAAAGACTGGGCATCTTGCAGGGTCAAGATTTGCAAGACTGTTAGCTCAAAAAGGAAAATAAGTTGACAGAAATTGTTGCGGCCCTTGAAATCTCCAGTGAATATGCTATATTTTTTATATTTTTATTCACTGCTCCTTACTATCCACTGCTCATTATTAGTAGTATTATTATTGTTATTATTTATTGCCGTTTCTTGTATTTTTGTACTTTTTTTTTTTTTTTTTTTTGCATGCCTAGTTTTTAAGTTTTGAAATTTTGAAAGTTTTAATCTGACTCTTTTTCCTTGACTGCTGCAACACTGGAATTTCTCAATTGTGGGATCAATAAAGGTGCATCTTATCTTAACTTATCGTATCTTATCTTATCTTATCTTATATGCTATAGCTAGCTAGCTAGCTAACCACTACCCCCATCCCAAACAGCCTACTTGCAAGCTTACATCCGCTACTGGAATGTTATCTATTAGCCTACAAACTAACCATGTTTCACTTAAATATTTCCATCTTCAGCTGAAACGTGCAGTTAGCAACTAACATTTCAGTGGCTAACATCTGCTTGCAAGCAGCCCTCGTTTTGAATGGGGACAGAGGTTAGCTAGCTAGCTATAGAAAATAGCAAACTAACTGGGGATTTCAAAGGCTTTAACAATTATTAGATCAATATTGGAACAGATAAAGAGAACCATGATATACTGAACCCCTGGCGATGAAACGTAAACAATAATCATCAAGATATAATTTGCATCAAGTAACAAATGGTTTATAAATGTTTGATATAATTATACCACTTATACACCTGAAGAGGGGGGCACTAGTGCAAGTTAAGCGCCAATTACAACCAGCCAATAAACAGGAGGAGGTGAGACCACTGTTAATTTTGACAGCTATATTAGATTTAGTCTTAGTCTTGAAACAAAAATGCTTATTAGTTTTGGTCATATTTTGGTCATTATTATCCTTCATAGTTTTGGTCCAGTTTTAGGTGGCGATAATTCGAAACGTTTTAGTCAACTTTTAGTCATTATGTTTCTATGTTTTTTTTAATCTTTAAACTAATCCACGTAGGCTATGTATTAGAAATTAAACTCAAGGTGAGGGGTTTTGTAAAAAATTAATTTAGACAATTTTTTATCTACAACTACAGATCATTTCTGCACACTTACAAAGTGTCATTTCTCCAGCAGTTTTCGACAGGTTTAAGGGGTGATTTACAAGCGCACACTTACTGATCATCATTTGAAAAGCTCAACATCTCTCTATTTATGGTCTCAAAAACTTTGACACCACAAACTAATCTGAGACAACTAGGACTTGTACCCAGGTTCACTGTAAACTCCGACTTATCCATCTCACTGTTAAGAAGCAGAAAAAAAAAAAAACAACTTAATTTCAGCCTGCATTCTTCCTTCATTTACAACATGTTAGTCTGGAAGTTTAAATTCATGTCCTCTCACAGAGTTGGTGATCACAACTAAACTTTCATCTCAGTCTGAACTCAGCAGAGTTTTCTCTGACAGTTTACTTACAGCACAGCTACACTCACAGCTAACTGAGCCTCCTACCTTCCTGACAAACAGCATCAACCCATAAACCTTCTCAAGACAGTCCTGACTGAGTGGAGCCCTGCGGGGATCAGCTGTGAAGTCCCGTAGCCGTTAACAAATGGAGCTAACAGCTAACAGCCACCGCTGCAAATAACAAACTCCACACATCCATTCAGTAGCTCCACCATCCACAGTCAGACACACATGGCTGATTTTCTGCTGCTGAATTACAGCTCAGAACTCGCACCAACAGCTGATGCTGCTCCAGTGTGAGGGTTGTTGCAATCATGGCAGCTTTCAAAGTCCAATAGTCTGCTGAGTTTTATGAATCTAGTTCATGAAGTTGCAGAGACGAGAGGAAACAGGAGAGAGAACTGGAGGGAAATAACAGAAACAACTGGAGTTCAGTCAGAGCCTGAGCTGTGTCCGCTGCTGGGTTACAACTAACGTCTGTACAGGTAATTCATTGGTTGTTTGAGGCGAATCAACACTGACTCCACAAATGGTCCAGCAGTCAGATACGTGCAAAAAATGTGTTTCACTTTCTCTCTGAAACTTCCAGACAGGAAAATAAAAGTAAAGTTAGGCAACAAATGTGCTGTCAGTGAACACAATTTGCTCCAACTGCACAAGAAAAAAAAATATGTGTCACAATCTTTTAATGTCACAGAGGACAAGTTAAGTGGAAACTTTCCATTGATACACTGAGATTTACAACACCAACATAAACAGTGAATGCAGCTTGCCAGCACTCTGAAACAGACCTCCAATAAAGTCTTCATCAATATCTTTCTCTGGGGGAAAAAAAAAAAAAAACTTTTCTCACAGCAGAGGACAGAAAACATAATGTTCTATAATATTCTCTCACCAAGAAAACATCACAGCTTAAGTATCACATTGTGATTACAGTATCTTAGCTGTACTTAGCTGTTTGTCAGACAAACCAGGACACTATTTTATTATTAAGCAAAATGTCATACACCAAAATATTTTTTAATTACTTGAGAAGGTCAATCAATAATTAAAAAGAAATAATCATTGGTGTAAATATTGGGCAAGAAATTAACTGTCAACAGAGTGAAATCAATAAAGTGTCTTTGTGAATACTACAGTATTTTTTTACAGTAATTTTAACATTTCCTCTGCAGGTCAAAGGGTTCCTTATGAACCACAGAGTTTGTGTAGCTTTTAGGAACCTGATTGGGCCTCTAGGAGGTTCTAATTACACAGAGTAGAGAGACAGTTTCATCCTTTAATCAGATGGAGGTATTCCCCACATCTTGTTCACGTAAATTTCAAAAATGCAGTGGGTGCAGCTTCTCAAGAGTCTTACTGGTTTTATGATAGTAAAACTGAAGAGTGTTGGGGGTTTTGGCTGATTGTCAGACAAACCAAGACACTGTTCCATTGTTTTATGACATTTTGTGGGCCAAAATATTATTTGATTAATTGAGATGGTAATCTCCAGATCAATCAATAATAAGAAATAACAGAAATGTTAAACTATTCACTAAAAACTAGTGAATATAAATGAACACTATTATTGCCCTTTAATAATATTTTAACACTTCTGACTAGAATGTTTATATTTTTTCCAATAACATTCTGCAAAACATTCAATCTGCTATTTTTATTTCTAGGTGTAACACTCTGCTCATCATATAAAGACTGTTCAAAACAGATTTTAAGACTGAAAATAGTTAAGACAAAATGGGAGAGCAAGTTTTACTCTTCAACACGAATAACCAAATGAAATCAAATTCTTGTTTCATATCTAACAGCTTTAACATTTGAAAATATACTGTAGATAAATTGGTGGAGCTCTAGGTTTCTCCAGGTTATCATGAAAGGAGTTTCATAAGGAACAGACTGGTTTTGGAAAGCCAGCTTACTGAGTTATCCTTTCAAACTCTTAATAAAGAGAGAGGACTTTTCATGCACACCAAGTTTTCTTCACTGGAAACTGCTGTCAGCGTAGAAAGAGAGATGAAAGAGACGATGGAGGAAAACGGGGGCGAGGCAGGCGGCTCACAGGTGTGTGTCGGAGAAGACTTGTGTTGAACAGTAATTGGCAGCAGAGTGAGGATGAAAGGCTGAGCAGCTGACCTGTAGGTCTGCTCTGACAGACACATATATCCTCTACATCTACGTACAATCTCACTATTTCCTCCCGTTTCTTTGTCCGATTGTCACGAGGAATTATATTCTTCTCTGACTTCAGCAGATTTTTGAACAAAAAGGTGAAGCATCTTCTAATCCTCATCTCTAAACTCCATCTGTCTCTGTCCTGTGTTGCCAAAGCTTAGAGACATGGTAAGAGAACAGTGTCATGAAGGATTAAAAGAAATGTCTGAGTTCCACCAGAAGATAAATATGGAAGTTTTATAAAGTTCGTACAGAATTTATTTCTCCTGGGGAGGTGGGGTGATGTTATTGTCACATGGCTGTTTGGTGATTTTCAACCAAATCCCAGAATAAATACTGGCATTGTACCTCTCTGCAAACCACATTACATTTGTAAGTTATTATGTCGTGGATATGTTAAACTTTGCACTTGAACAACGCTGTGGTTAATGTTTGGTTGAGTTTAGGCACAAAAACTACTTGGTTATGGGCAGGAAAAGATCATGGTTTGTCTTAAAGTACATAGTTTTGGGGGATCAATCCATGCTGGAAACACAGCTATGTCTCAGCAAAAAACAACCACTTTTTGTGGCACTGCCCCTGCTGGAAAAACAGACAGATTCCTCAAAAAACCCCTATGTTTAAGGGCTAAAATACTACAGGAAACATAGTCACGGGTCCCTAAAAACACCCACATTTGGGGGCTAAAAAGCCACAACAAACACAACGACACCCATATTTGGGGTTTTAAAAGCTTCTGGAAACACAGCAGTGACTTGCTAAAAAAACAACCAGGTCCCTGTAAAACACCATCAATGTGAGGCTAAAAAGCCACTGGAAAAACAGCAATGGGTTCCTAAAACACACCCACATTTGGGGGCTAAAATCCCTCAGGAAACACAGCTACAGTCCACTAAAAAAACAACAGCAAAAACGACAAAAAAACTGAAGGAAAAAAAACCAACAAATCAATAAATCACTAAAAACACCCACATTTGATGAGTTAAAAAACTGCTGGAAGAACAGTAGCAGGTCCCTAAAAACACCCACATTTGGGGGCTGAAAAGGTGAGGGAACACCAATGGTCTGTTATATAAAACAACCTTTTTTTTCAATTTTCATGGCATTATCTGCAATGGAAAAACAGTGAGGGGTCCCTCAAAAAAAAGTTTGGCCACAATGACAATTTTTGGGGGCTGACAAGTCGCTGGACACAGCAATGACCTATTAAAAAACAAACAATTTTTGTGGCACTATCCCCACTGGAAAAACAACAATGGGTCCCTAGGAAACACCCCGGCTTGGGGATAAAAAGCCACGATGACTGATTAAAAACCAAACAGCTTTGTTGTTTGTTGGTCTAGAACAGTGGAACTACGGCTTGGCAGGTCTCTTGTCTAGGTGCCACGCCATCCACCATCCCCTCCACCTCCAGATGACAAAGTCCACTCATATACTACGTTACTTTAGAAACATTCATATGATACGTATGAACCATGAAAATGCAACATGTTTGTGGTTTAACATACATACAATAGCACTTTTTCTACCACAGGAACTTTTCTCATTTACCCAGGATTTTGAAAAACCTCTGCGCGTTTCCACCGAAATGACCCAGGTAAAAACTTTCCCTCAACCCCAAACTTTCCCTGAAAAAAGTACCTAGTAGGGGAGTAGGACTTTTCAGATTACCCGGAATTCTTGATGGGCAGGGCTGTGTGCTGAAGAACGCTGATTTTACTTCCTAGTAGAAAACTTCGTTTCTGTTTTGATTAAGGATGGGTACCGAAACCCGGTACTAAATTAGCCCCAGGGCTAAATTTTCAAAGATCGTAGTATTGATAAGCGCTGATGGTATCAGTTCTCCTCTGCGCCGGCGCTGAACTCCTCCACACACACACATACACCGACGCAACACGGTAACCGGTGAACAGCCAAGTGGCCCTGGCAGAAACGAAGTGAAGATAACTCGAAATTGACTCAAGTTGACAGCAGCTACACTCATTACTGTAAGTGAAATTAAACCTTAGCGAGTGAGAAGCCAATACTTTATCAATACATGTATTCAGGAGCATGAACATGTAAACATGTAGACAGCGATATTCAATATGCTCCATCCACAGTCTCTCGTCCACCGACACTAATGTTATGTCTTGCACAAGGACAGCACACTAGCACCAGCATGTAACCAGCCAAGCTGGCGGAGCCAAATACAGAGCACACGCCGAATCATCCAAGTCATCACGCTAATTTGAGTAATTTTTCCGGAACTTTGTGCAGCGGAAACGCAAACCACACAGATTACCAGGAATTCTTTTACCCAGGTAAATAAATTCCTAATAAAATTTCCTGGAAATGTTGGTGGAAAAGGGGCTAATGCCAACATTTTCTTCTCAGGACTGGGTTGTGATTTTAATCCTGCATGCGTGTGGGTTTTTTTTTTCACCCTCTACCATAGTTATAATTAAAGCTCCAATTTCGTAGAGTTCCTCAGTACACCAGCTGCTCCTCCCATTATTTAAGTCCTGTCCAAAGATGGTCTTTGCATTTTAAAGTGTATTTTAAGTTATTGCTCACAGAGCTGCAGTCTGAGGTTTGGGGTGCTGACTACAGTGACAATTTTTTCCAAAGCTGATAGCTCTGATTCAGGACCATGTGTTACCTATCAAGCTCCTGCAACGATATCTCCGATATCTCAGTCACAGACCTGCTGTGAAAATAGGTCACAGGAGTAATGTCAAAAACTTAAAAGACAGTCAGAAATCACTGCACTGCACTCATATGGTGGTTGGTGGGAGTTAGGGAAAACCCTGACAAAAGCACTGTCGCAGAAGCATAGCACCCACCCTCCAGTTCTTTTCCAGGTTAACACTGTTAGCTCTATCAGCATTGTTTGCGCTGTTAGCACCATTCGCTGCTATCCACCGGCTCAGCCACCTCCAGTGTTCAGAGCCATGTGCAGATAATCCTGGCTCAGAATCTGAATGTCATAACTCTTAAGGTCGGTGATGGAGTCAAATTTTGTATTTAACTTCATACAAAATCTCTCACTCAGACACATACTGTTAATATTTACATAAAGAGCCCTTAATAAAACACAGACTTCATCAGATTGGAGCCATGAGAACAGGCCGAGACGCCACAGAGCAGTTTTATACTTCCCTGTAATCTTTTGTCAGGTCCTCAGAGAGCCCGACACACTCTGCTTCCTCCTTATTAGCAGCTGAATGTTTTATTTTCACATAAAGACAAGACACTGTGCCGGGGCGCTAACTTCCACAGACCTGCCGAGGCCTCACAGGTCATAAAACATGGATTTAGACGCTGCAGCGTGAGGAGGAAAATCCCCACATTCAGGTACTTTAATGTTTAAAACCTGTTCTGTACAGGAGCTTCCCACCCTGCAAAATGTTACTAAAAGGATGACTTAATCCCACATACACCGTCCTGCCGCCACAAATACATACTGTACCAAATGTGGATTTTTCCACTGCTGAAAATAGTCCCCAACAAATGCACTGTTTCCTCTTGTTTTACTAAAAACTACAGTGATGAGCTGTTTGAGGAAATTACTGATGAAGCTTTATATCTGTGTTTTTAAAGATTTACGTCTTTAGTAGGAACCAGTGGGCCAGGAGCTGAGAGCCAAAGACGGGAAGTCAGACAGTATTGAGAGACACATAAAGTATATCACCAGACTTATCCTTTAAGTTTATGAGTAGAATGCTTCTGTGTATGTTTGAGCCTAAGTGAGGCAGGATCCCTAAGACACCATGTTTATGTTGTTTTCAAGCAAAAATGACAGAAAAAATTACTTGTTCCAGCTCAAACATACAGATTTAATTTTTTTTTTTTTTTTTTTTTTGGTAGTGTTCTGTGACAGGAAACTACATTTCTTTGGGTTATTGAGTCAGCAGGCACCGTCTGCATACAGTGAGCTGACGTTACTGGTATGTTAACTATGAGGAGACAAAACTCAACACATCATGTCACTAACTTTAACCACTTACTAACTTACCAACTCCTCTTCATCCTCTGTGGGACTGAAGGTTGAAGTGAGATCTCTCCCTCACACCATGCCACTCCTCTCCCCATGACAGCTTGCAGGGCTGTTTTTAGCTTTTTGGTGGCCCAAAGCAAAATTTTGTTTGCTCCCCCATTTAAGCCACTCATGAATACACACCAAATCTGCATCATATTCCATATGCATATGACACCAAATGCTATGCTTTACACATTGAAAACAACTTATTTAAATTTTACTTTGCTGCACTATTAACATTAAAATCAAAACAAAGTCTCACTGGCCCCCATAAAAAAAAAAAAAAAAAAAAAAAAGACACTCGTCCGCCAGCCCATGCCAGGCGCTGTCAAAAGATACTTGCCACCTGGCCTGACAACTTTTCTGGGGGGAACCCTGCATTGAAGTAAGTTGCACATACTGCAGGTGAAAATGAGTTAGCTGGCTAACATAAGCTATCTTACATTTTCATGTGTAACATTAGTCTTTGATGTTATAATAGGGGGTAGAGAGGGAGAGATGAAGAGTGAGTGGGAGATTATTCATTTCTCAGCTGAATACATTATTCTTATTTGTTTGATTAGCTGGCCTGCTCATCAAACTAAGTGTTGTTTTTTCATTATTTAGCACCGGGCCACATGGAAAGTAACTTGTACTTTGAGTAATTTATTAACCAGGTACTTTTTTACTTTTACTTGAGTATAGATTTTCAGTATTCTACCAACTACTGAAAATAACAACACAAGACAAATAAACATAAATGCCATTTGACTGTAAAATCATTTAGCAGAGTCATCGATAATAAAAATTATCATAAGTTGCAGCCTTCTTCTTCATTCCTTAACACATTTGTAAAGAAGTACCAATGAACGACCCAGTCACCAGGATTAAATGTTGGGATTGTACGTTTCTGCAAATCACAGATATGTTACATTTATACATTTAATACATATGAAACTGTCGAGACCAACAGCTGGTGTTTTTAACCAGAGGTTGGGACAGTTCTAGCCATGTTTGTGGCAAACAAACTGGGAATTTTAAACAAAAATCTAATATTTTCCTATCCCTAACCAAGTGGTTTATGTACCTAACACATATTAACTACAGCATTGTCTCAACATAAATTTTCAAAGTCTTGGCATATCTTCTATGTATAAAACAGACAATCGCAACATATCTGTGGTTTACAGAAACATGCAATGCCAACATTTATTCTGGTGACAGGATGTATCAGAGTTACACAGTTTGGAAATTCACCTTTTCCAAACAAATTTTGGAAGCATTTGAACCTGTGTGTGTGTGTGTGTGTGTGTGTGTGTGTGTGTGTGTGTGTGTGTGTGAGATAGGAGTCCAGGAAGTGTTTCGGATGTTATATAATAGAGCAGCTCACCATGGACTCTGTGTGTGTGTGTGTGTGTGTGTGTGTGTGTGTGTGTGTATGTGTGTAGAGTAAGGTCTGGTGGGCTCAGCAGGTTCAGGAAGGGCTTTCCACAACAGATGGAGGACACACACACACACACACACACACACACACACACAAGCCAGAGAAATCAATTTGACATCCTGGGTGATATTTGGACAGTGAAGGACTATGTTATCACACACACACACACACACACACACACACACACACACACACACACACTGCTGCTGTATCCTCCTGCAGTTCCCAACAATTAACATAGCAGCTAATTTGTCTTCAGTGACAGAAAAACAAATGCTAGAACATTAGCATTGCTAATACAGTTAGCATCCTAGACCAGGTCATTACTTCAGTCTAACATGGCTGTAACTGCTCATTTTACTACTACAGCTACATGACTATGGCAAAAATAATAATCACAATTATTCTGATCAATACTGAGATCAAAATTATTTATTGTTTTTAGGGACAAAATGTTTTTAATGCACTTTCACATTTAAATAAACTGAGAACTGCTTTCACTTCTATGTTGTGCTACATTCCTCCTAACATGATTTCTGCATCAAAATAAGACCGGTGCCCTACAGTGCATTTCCTAGAAGCAAAGTATATTCTACCAAGACTTTTTTTTAACCCAAAGTGAAATCAACAGAGCACTGCTTTCACTGTCACGTTGTATTATATTCCAGCTAATTCACAAGTCTTTGCATCAAAATAAACTAAGGTTCTTCTTCACCTGAATTCAGTGCATCCTTCTTTTATGTGCATCTGAAGTGTTCAGTGGTATGACGTACCGCAGTGTCGCTGTTCTGAATGTCTGAGTTGACACTGGATAAGGATGGTGATTAACAGTAACCATACAATAATGTTAGCATTGTTATTCTTCTCAGCCTCCATGCAATCATCATACTGCAGATTGAAGATTTTTTTTAGGTGGTTCAACAACTTACTTTAATCAATCAATCAATCATTTATTTGTCACATGGAATTATACAAGGTAAAACTCCAGTGAAATGTGATCCCATCAGCTCCGTTAACTTGTTCACTGTAATTTAGGGTTTTTTTTGCATCTTCTTACATTGCTAGCTGCTGCTCTATAATTATCCGTGTGTCCGGATGTTTCTGATAATACATGGTTTCTGGTTTAGGAATGATTTAGCTGTCCACACATCCCGACTTCAACAAGACAGCGATATGGTCACTCCTCCTAAACATAGACAGCACCGCTCTCCAGCTGCCTCTTAACAGTGTACATCAGTGATCCACTGCAGGCCTGGGACAGCATCTCACATTCCCACTGTCACACCAGGGATTTCCCCTGCCTATCTAAGACAAAGGTGGGCCGCCTGGGTGATTTTGGCCGCCTCCTTGGTTAAAGCATGTTTATGTGTGCATGGGAGGCGCTCAGATGTAGTGTCTTTTGCGCACAGAAACCCATTCGATGCGCGTCATGTGCGCTCACAACCCAAAGCAACGGTATAGCAGCGCACATTCGGTGCGACGCGCTTGTTTTTTTGTCCGGCGCACAGTTCCACGGACCTGCTTCTCCCTCCGGTGTTGTGTCAGATCCCGGTTCCCCCTTGGGCTGTGTCTCTCCTACTGTTTCCCACGGAGCTCTGCCCCGTTTGAAAGCCAACGCAGAGCTGCCAACTCTCACACATTCTCACGGCGAATGTGGCACCAGGTAGCATACACATGCTATCATGTTGTGATCTGAATCAATCGCACAGACAAGACGTGTGCTGCTGGGCAGTGCTGCTGTGTGCTAACTATGTTCAGCAAACCAGACAGCAAGAAGCAAAAAACCTTGCACAGTTTCTTCCAAACAAACCATGTAAGTTGAGTAATGGTGTTGCATGTAGATAATGTTAGCTAAATGATGACTAATTAATAGATGCCAATATATCAATTGAAGCTAGTTTACAAGAATACTAATATTATTGTTACCCACGTTAAATTGCTTGCTAGCTAGTTTCATGCTAGGAATAAACTCACTCCTCCTTAATTTCTGCGCAGAACTTGTGCTCACTATTGCTTTGCACATATTATTTTAATCTTTATTGCCTCAATAGAAAGAGCAGGGTCAGGGAGGAGACAGTGGACCAGAGGCCAGCAAGGATGATCATGCAGGGTCTTCACAGATGAAAGAGATTATAACTGGCCAAGAGAAAATATCTATAGCATAAAAGTGACTTTGAGGTTAATTTCCACAGCAATTTCACTACTACTATTCCTAATTCTATTTCAAAATTTTGCTTTCCACATATTTTTTTTAATCTTTATTGCCACAGTAGAAAGAGCAGGGTCAGGGAGGAGAAAGTGGACCAGAGGCCAGCAAGGATGATCATGCAGGGTCTTCACAGGTGAAAAGAGAATATAACTAGCTGAGAAAAAATATCTATAGCATAAAAGTGACTTTGCGATTCATTTCCACAGCTATGTCAAAAGGCATTTGGAGAGCTTTGAAAATGTCAAAAATGAAATGAAATGGCTGAGATCTAGGCAGACTTGCACAGTCTATATATCATGAAATGCTCTTAAGACTACAATAATACACAAAATATATTATTATTCCCAAAATAATATTTTAGTTAGATCTTAATCAAAATATATTCAACTATTTCAACCATGAATTTTGCTTTAAATCCAAAATGGGTCTTGTGTCTATAAAGTAATAGGCTATATGCCACATAGGCAAGTCCTAGTTTCTGGTTTTAACTAGTTCAGTTACTCTGAGCTGAATGCAGGTTCACTTGTGAAGGCTCTGCAAGTCATGGTGGCTTTGAATGTATGTAGGTATTGCCCATCTCCAGAATGCTACCCCTAAACCCACCAGAATGCAGGAAATCACATCTACCACATCCAAAATTTTATGGAAGAGAAACACACATTTCAGGAGCGCTGACTTTTATCATCAGAACAGACATGTCCTGTGATTTTCAGCCTCCTTTCATATTTGATAGAGGGAGGATAATACCTGACAGTAATATTCTCAGCTGTCAGGATATGCCTGCTGTACAGGGTATATATAATCAGAGAAGGCTGAAAATCACAGGACATGTCTGTTCTGATTATACAAGTCAGCAGTGTAAAGCTCAAGCATGTGGGGGCCTCCTTTCATATTTAATAGAGGGAGGGACGATATCTAAAAGTACAGCTGTCAAGATGCCCCCCGCCACAGGCCTTTGCCACCTTGGTCTCGAAAAAACCCAGGGAAAACCCTGCACACCAGTCCTTATTCACCGTAAAGCACAAGCCGCCTCTAATTGTCTCCCTGAGTCCTCTGATTGTCAATTCGGCTTGTAGAAAAAGTGTCACCTGGTTGAACGGAGCTGTGCAGAATTAGTCAAGTTTTGGTGATGGAAACGATGTTACAGCTCCTAATATCCTGTTGTAAACTGAGGCAGCACAGAGGTCGTCCACTTTATTTCCAACAGCTGCACAATGACTAGCAGAATGCTAGTTAAGCTGGTGTCCATCTTCTTCATCTTTTCCCTTATATTTACAAATAAAAACCTTGACCTGGCTAGCTAGCAGTTAGCTAGCTAGGCACTTACAGCCATGTGCTACCACTGTCCACTGTCTATTCTGCGTGGACTCCAGGAAAAGTAACTGATGTTATGCATCAGCTAATGAGGACCTGAATAAAATTATAAATCATAAATCCAAACCCAACCTCAAAAACACCACAGACACTTGAAAAATAGATGTAAGAGCCTGAAATTAGCACAAATTTAGTGGAGCTGACAAAGAGGTGACTGGAAATGTCCACGTGTATGTCAATAGGAATTCCCTTTTGTTGCTTTGCTTTCCTCTCTCCTATGTCCAAACAACATGATGATGGTTGATGAAGGATGATTTTTGTTCTGCCTGTCTGCAGTCACAGCAGTCAGTGAAGTTTCTCACAAGCTGAGAGTGCACGCGTAGCAGACAGCTCCTAGTTTAGAAGTTGCTTAGTTTGATATGTGGCAGAGCTTTCTATGAGCAGAGCACACATTTTAAACATCAATATCACAGACCAACATGTTAATTTAATTGTGGGAAACCAAAATCATGATCATGAATAATATTTGATAAATTGTGAAGTCCTAATTACTACAGACCATCACTAGATTCACACTGATGCAGCTTTGTGCTCCAGCTACACTCAGATATATTGATAGTTTTACAATTTCTGCAGGCTAATTCACTTTGAAGTGCGGCACTCTACTTTAAAAAGGGAAAAAAAGCTCTATAAAAATACCACAAAGACTTCACATCTGCAAGCACACAGTTGGTGTATGTATTACAACTTGACTCATCAAATGAGTTTTAACTGGTTAAGTATTCTGAGTCTGATCCTAAACTGATGGAATATTTCTCTGATGAGAAGTAAAGCCGTCACTCATCTTCCTGCGGATTAATTAAACCCGACCCTGAACGCCTACAGTGGACCTGCAAACAGCTGATGTTGTTACATGACGCCCTATCATTAGGAATGATCAGGCAGGCGGCTTCCTCTCAGATAATTTGGTTAGAACTGCACATCAAGGGGTCTGACCTCATTTACAACCCCACCGACAACAACCAGGAGAACAGAAGTCACTCTGTTTCCAGTAAATGTAAATATTCTATATCAGTTTGTTGCAGATTTTCATTGTTACACTGAGTGGAACAGGAGACATTAAACACAATATTCTTCATGTCTTCGCATTGTTTTCAACACATTTCACCAGTAAAATTCAGCCTGAAATATTTGGAAACTTTGATTTTAAAGAAAGTTTGGTTGGTTTGGATTGTGTTTGGCATGTTATCATGTTTATTATGTCTGAAGTGCAGTCAGGACTCCACATTATAGTGTGTTATGAGGATGTTACAGAGCAAGAAAATATTTTTTAGAGAATTATAATTTGGGATAGCCTATAATAAGAATGCTTCAGTGACTGCAGAGATCATCTGTGCCGACTTTTAGTTCTTAGTCATAAATTCAGCTCTTGCAAACTGCAGAAATATAAACAACTGCACAGTCAGTCTCTTTTTCTGGTCTGTGACGGCAGTTTTATACGATCTAATTATAACTTCAGCTACTTGAGAATCACACTGGGAATTTGTGTGTTGCATCATTTTTAATGCAAGTTCAACAACTTGGCAGGAGCTCCAAATCAACCTTATACTGCTCATATATAGGCCTATACTATAGTGAAAATAATTGCATTTATTTCTGCCTCTGAAAATGTTTCTTACCTCAGTTGAATAAAGGGTGAAATATTTATTGATTTGTTTATTTTTAATTATTCATTTCATTTATCTTTATTTACTACTTTTTACAAATGTATATTTTTTAAATTAACATTTATATTTTACATAAAAGTAAAACTTCAGCCTTAGATGATCCTAATTCCCCAGTATGTGAGTGTGAACAACTGCGGCCAAAAGTATGTGGACACCTATGTCCCTTCCTTTACACAGAGTTTAGGTAAATATTTATTCAAGCATTTACTGCCAGTTTATTAGGTACACCAAGCTAAAACCTAATTCAGTCTAAAGTTCTGTTCACTTTGAAATTAAACAGTTTTAGAGCCGTGTTGATTTAACCTGATGATTATTGTTGCAATTTGTGGAGCTGTTTAACTTTACAGCATTACACTGATAGGTGTTTCTTATTATTCTTATTCTGTCCACCCCATGTAAATCAGTGAGGGCTAAATACAAAAAGGTATCCATGTAATGAAACACAAGAGCTACTAAAACAAAATCTGATCAATCTCAAGGAGATGTTACTTTGGTTACTACTGTTTTAGAATCTTTTTGTTTTAATTGTTATTATTATCATCATTATTATTATCATCAGAATATATAATATGATAAACTTCACTTATGTGGCACTTTTCTTTACAAGTTTACAAAGTGCATTACAGACCAAAAAAAGAAAAAAGAAAAGGAAAAAAAAACTGCAGAACTAATAAAGTGCACTCAGTAGAGTGCAGATCTTGGCCTGGGAAGATCACAGCCACTCTAGCCAATCCCTGCATTTCCAGCAGACGCATTTCAGAAGTCAGTATAAATACACCTCATTTATTTATGATGGAGCCAAAACACGTTGCACAGAGCAGATCGAATTCGACTGCTAACAGGCACTGTATGTGAACTACAGATAAAACATAATCATTAGGAAGAATTAGTATTTTTAATAACTAAAACACAGCTACAAATCTTTGATCCATGTCGTTTATGGCTGAACTTTTAACAACATTAACTTTGTCGGCACAGCACAGCACAGCACAACAAAGTAGGAAATACCATCACAAAAAAACACATTAAATTAGACATAAAAAGAAACATTTACCTACATAGCCTGCTGACTTTCTTATGGTAGAAGCAAAAATATCAGGGAAAAATAACCAAATCAATAAAATCTGCAAGTCAACAAAATCAGGCAGGCAAAACGCTCGCCTTCTGAAACTGTGGAATGATTATATGCGGTGGATGGGACAAAACCAGTGTTGCAGCTGGACCGCAGAGCTGAACGTGGTGCAAATGTCCGTCACAGCTCCCTTTCAGTCAAGATGGTGATGAAGATAACAAAAACGGTGACTAATTGATCTCATATTGTCCCTAACTTTAGTGGATTATAACATGAAATTTATCTCCAGATGTTCCAGGTCAAAATGAGACCAAACGTTTTTACTGGTGTCAATTTTTGAGACTTGACGAAGGACAAAATGAGGCCTGCACCAGACAATAAGGCTTGTTGTTTTTATCCGAGACAGTTTCTGGAGTGAGGAGGCAGCAGTCAATGACGATATACAACAGGTTTGTCAACTGTTATGAATCACTGAAGCCACAAGCATACAGAGCATACAGTCATAAATGTGCACACTTTTAATTTAATTTGACATTTTTGCCTAATTTTTACTTGAATTTTATTTCATTTATACCTTTTTTCTTCATTCATTTACTATCTAAAATAACAACAATAACAATAATAATAGTAACAACAACAATCATTATTATTATTATTATTATTATTATTATTATTATTATTATTATTATCATTAGTAGTAGTAGTAGTAGTAGTAATTTATTTAAATTCTTTATTATGTATGTATTTTTGTCAACTCTGTTTTTGTTTCCATTGTAGGCCACATTGTTAATCGTTTCATATGTAAAGCCATTTCACTCATTTTCCATTTTTCATTATCCTCTCATGTCACTGAAACTGTTTAAATCCAAGCTGTTTTTATTATTATTGTTTCTGTTTGGAGAACAGGTAAATTAGCAACTGTTTTGTGGAAGCTAATGGGGATCCAAATAAAGAACAAACAGCACCACAAACTGCAGTCTCAGGTGTCCTCATACTTATGGTGCATTCTGACCGCAAACATTGGAAACTCTCACAGCCCAAATAGTAAAAGCAGTCCTAACATGTTGACATGTTTCAATGCAGTGATGTATTAGTTAAGCCTCTTAACATTCAGACTGTCAGTGTGGATCAGCTCAGACAGCACACTCAAAGCTCCTGTTGCTGCTTTAACACAACCAGACCAGGCCGGAAGCCAAGAGACACAACATACACGGATGCAAATGTAATGCCACTAAAGGAGGCCATTAGCTAGCTAATCACCTTGGCTGTAACTCTTAAAGATTCAGCTCCAACATACAAATTTAATCCCAGTCGGCTTTTACTGTTTTATTATTCAAATTATGCACTAATTAATTTAGAATCAGGCAGTAAAACATAATGCACTGCTAGGCAGCTTTTTTTTATTACTTTATTTATAATTGGTGGATCTGATTACACCCTATCCTCAAATCTGATTAATGGAGTTGGTTGCAGTCCAGACGAATCTGCCAGGAGGCCCCTGGGAGCTCCTGGGCCCCTGTTAGTCCTCTGATCATCTGTGCAACATGTTCCTCGCCTAGACCAATGTTTGCTGTGTGGTAGCTTAGATTCTTGAAGCAAATAAGATCCAATAAGGGATTTAATACTGGATTTGAATCTCATAAAATGCCATGAAACACAGTACTCTACCTGCTCAGGTTCACTATACTCTACCTGCTCAGGTACACTGTACGCTCTAGTGTGGAATCACCTTAAAATAAAAATTGTTGTGTTTTCATGACCTCAGAATGAGCCGTTTATATCTACATAGAGAGCAAGTCCTTGACCAGAGATTGCCATGTTGCACCGCCATGTTTCTACAGTAGCCCAGAATGGACAAACTAAACATTGGCTCTTGATAGGGACATTGGTGTTTTTGCATCAGCCAATGTAGTAAACAGCCCCTCCACAACGAGCAGTGTCGAAGAAACAGATTTCCTAAATGTGAAACTTCTTTGTTCAGTGTTTTTACTGGTTTAAATCACCTGGTGTGTTTGTTTGAGAGGAAGAGACCTCTGTGGATAATTCAGCTCCCAAACCTACTGAACAATTAACATTGAAGGAATTCTAACCAGGAGAAGTTTCGGCTGGTTGCAATCTGCAACCCTCACCGCTAGATGCCACTAAATCCCCCTAAATCTTACACACTGTTCCTTTCAGATTATTATGGCAAATGTTTGTTTAAATGCAGTTTTACTATGAGTTGGAGGAGAAATCAGCATCAACTTGATGATTTCAAAGCCCTAAGGTACAATGTTCAGTTTGTTTGTTCTCTTTTTTTGACGCCCCTTTAATTTTGTCCACATCATGAGCTTCAAAAAATCCTTAACACACACACACACACACACACACACACCTAAATTAAAAGCAAAACCTGCTGCTGCATCAGAAGCTGTTGACTAGTGTTTACGTGTCCATTATTTGCACCTCTACAGAGAAGTGTTTTAATTTCCCAACATGTCCTCTAAAGGTTTGGAGTAAACATGAGTCGAACACAAGGCTCTGACTGCTGCGAGCGCTGTGATGAGATCCAGAGGTGATGTCTCCCTGGTTGAAATCTACAGTGGACAGTAATTACAGGCGAATGCTGAGGGAGAGTGCTGGATGTGGACGCCTCTTCTGTTATTAATGAAAGCTAATGAAGGCTGCAGCTCTGATCTCCCCTCCTCCCTCCAACCCTCACTTCTACAGGAAGAGGCAGCTGGGTTAAACAAGACTACAGGCGGACTTCCAATACTAATATGTGTGTGTGTGTGTGTGTGTGTGTGTGTGTGTGTGTGTGTGTGTCTCATTACTAAATCAGGGAAGTTTCCTGATTAGACAGACGAACACAAACTGCTTTTCAGAAGGGCTAGGGGTGGAAGAAACTAAAAATAATTTAAGGAATTTCAAAGAACAGAGATGTGCAGGAATGACAGAAAACAAACCAATGAAAATTCAGTTTAGTGTTTGATATACGTCATATGAAACAAGGTCAAAGTGATGTAAGTCAAGGATTTAAAGTTAAAATAGTAACCTAACAAAGTAGTCACAAGAGTCTGATTTGGTCTTCTTGGTCTTCTCTTCTTCTGCTGTGATTTTTGAAAACACTTCCTTTATATTAGTCAAGATGTTTAATTTATGATGAATTTCAATCCAGTCACTTGAGGAAATTGTTGGCAATAGGTAGTCATCTCAAGCCCCTTTTACACTGCCAGATTATCCGCGAATGTTGGGCCGTTTTGCCGGCAAGCTGCGAGCGTTTAGACACACAGAGCCGGATTGGCGAGTTGATCCAAGGTGCCAAATTTTCTGCCTCGCAGGGTAGTCATATTGGCAGAACCCTTCTAGTTTAAACAGACTGAGGCAGCCTTCCAAGGTGCTGCTGAAGACTTGTGGGAGGAGCTGTTGATGACGCCGCACGTGCGAGCCACTGGTGGTGGATAAACAGGAAACAGCTGATAGCAGGAATTAGCAAGCAGCTAGTAGCAAGAGGGGAACGCAAACCTGACAGACACTGTAAAGATGAGCAACTGGGGAGACAAGGAATTGCACACCCTCCTTGCCCTCGCAAACAAAGAGGCCATTAACCGTCAGTTGACGGGGACGGTGACGAACGAGCCGACTTACGAGAGAATTGCTGAAGGACTGACCAGCCGCAGCTTCCCTCCCACGTCACTGTTTACGTCACACGCTGAACTACATGTTTTGTTACTTGCTCACGCCCCCCATTGCCCCGAAAAAGGTGCATTCTGTATAAACAAAAGTAGGTAGGCGGCATTTTGCTGCACTCCATGATTTTGTTGTTATACTGTCAATGCTGAAAAGAGACTGATTGGGCTTTCCTGCAAATTTGCACAATTCCTGTTTAAAAAAGGCTACTGTTTCCTGCAGCTTTTTAGCCCCCAAATCTGTGTGTCTTGTAGCAACATGTCGCTGTGTTTCCAGTATTTTTTAAGCCCCCAAACACAGGTGTCTTATGGTGACCCTTCACTGTTTTTCCTGCCGCATTTTAGGACTCATATGTGGCTGTTTATTAGTGACCCATCGCTGTCTTTCCAGTGGGGATAGTGCCATGACAAGGAGATAGTTTTAGCTAAAATTGTTATTTTTCTAACAAAAACCAAGTGGTTTTGTGCCTATACATAACCACATGTTAACTACAGCACTGTTGAAACATAATGAGGTGTTACATTTCAATGTCTCTGTTACATAATAATGTAAAAACATGCGCATAGTTTGCAGAGACATACAATGCCAACATTTTTTCTGTCAATTGGGGTGGTAAATGGTGAATATGCAGATCCCCAGTGGTAATATTGCAAAAAATGATCAGTAATCATCAACTTTGTTTTGGTTTCATGTTTCTACTAAACATAACATATAAAATCTGAATAATTTGAAACATTGCAACTACTAGCAATCTAGTAGCTAACTCTGAACTTGCTAACATTAGAATGCTAAATGTAACATACGAAGTCTATTTACACGCTTAAGGTAATCAAAGGAAAAGTATGCATGATGCAGTAAAGTGTCCCCTGCGGTCAGTGTTTTCCTTCTATCAGATGCTTTTGGATTAATATTACTGCTGCATTCATGTGTATGTTGCATTTTCCTTCTGTAGATGTTTAAGACGTTGCTCATACCAACTCTTTTATATACTGTTAGGTAGTTTAAAGGGATATTTTGCAGATTTTCAACCAGCTTTGTATCAATACAGTGTGAGTAGTATGTGAACTGAAGTGAAGTTCCCTCCATCTAACCAGTGCCCAAATCTCCCTGCTTATTTTCAGTGGCTTTCAGAATGTTGCTCAAACTACTACGTCTGCAATTTTTGTATGCCTGCCATCATGGACACAAAGAGTATAAAAGCAGATTAAAAGAGAGAGCCGCCCCTCTCAAACTCAGATAAAACTCAGATCAAATGGTAAAATTAGGCAGTGCTGATCAAATGCGAACCAAGATTCTGTTACTGCGATACCTATTTCTCACCTAAAAAATGCAGTGCATTCTGGTAGTTTCTACCTCTTGAGCTAAAAGGAATACTGCAGCCTTTTTTCTGTTTTCTCTGGTCACGTAGCACCATCTTTAGTGAGTATGCAAAAAGTATATATAATAAATGTAATTTTTCAAGCTATGAATTGATGAAAAGTCTGCTAGCTGCTAGGCTAAGTTATGCAACATAAAAGGTGTTTAAGCTAATATGCTTAGGTGTTTAAGCTAATAACAAATGACTTGCAAAAAACAACTGACATCTCTATGAAGCTTGTCAGTTTTTAATGAGCTGAATTTTATACTTTTGCTAAATAATCCATGTTTTATGGCTGTTGGGCAGAGTTAGTAGTCTTTAAAACAGATAGAGCTGAAGTTTTAGGAAAAAGATGATAGTTTGGGTTAAAATAAAAAGATTTCTTCCAGTAAGGGCTCTCTGTCAGAAAGCCCTGATGGTTAACTGACCCCCATGTTTTGTTTTGTGTGTGTCACAGAAGGCAATTTAAAGTAAACTCTACTGCACTTCAGTGGTTAGTTATTTACATTTTTTATGCATGGCTTTTTATCTTTCATGACCAAAGGTAAGAAAGAAAGAGGTGGCAGCTTCTTCTGTAACAGACAGTGTTAGATGGGCAGATGATACCCAGCAGGCAATAGTTGTGATTTAAACGTATTGGCTATATTTAGCTCCGATTTAGTCTAGCTACACGTAACCCAAATCTAGCTGATTTAATTTTGAAATTGATTAAATGTAATTTTCACCATTGCAGATGGCATGCAGTATGATATTCAATCACGTATGGAGAGTCAACAGTAATTAAAATATGTTTATCTCCATTTTTTGGACATGGTCTCTACATAGCCGTATAATTGATGACGTCTACACTTTGGCTATGGTTAGACGTCTACCAAATTTTCACTGACAGCCCAAATTCAGCCGTGATTTAGCCTAGATGTCAGGTCTTCATGTAGATGCTATTAGACGTTTTTTAAACCAAAAAATGCTTGCTGGGTATTGTCTTATATCGTTCACAGGCCCCTAAATCGCCTTGAATCGAAATCCTATCGTAGCAGACTTTGTAATATTGGTAAATATCGTATCGTCCAAAGAATCCATATAATATTGTATCGTGAAAACGCTGGTGATTTACACCCCTACTTTCTACTGCATAGACAGCCCAGGTTTATGAAGATACCATCTTTCCAGCTGTGAACTATTTCTTTAAGAAGTAGGATTAGGACACAACACAAAGAGGAACACTTCATCCTTCAGTTTATCACAAACATTCAACATCAACACATCTGATGAGAGATACATGGTTTTTACTGGACAGGAGGGGTATAAAAAACTGTCATCTGAAAGGTAGCTAAGGCTGTCAGACAAATGTAGTGCAGTAAAAAGTACAACATTTACCTCTGAGATGTAAAGAAGAAGTATAATGATGAATAAAAAGGAAATGCTCAAGTCAAGTAAAATCTGACTCTTTCTCCTTGACTGCTGTAACACTGGAATTTCTCAATTGTGGGTTCAATAAAGGTGTATCTTATCTCTTATCTTAAGTACATTACTTGAGTAAATGTACTGTATGTTACATTTCACCACTGCTTGTTGGATAATTGTAATCTACCACATTGGCTACAGAGATTCTCACTATACATTAAGAAAACACTATAATGTGCTACAATAGACTTCATGATGAATAGCAAATAATCATTGTTTTTTTGTTCATTGCTGTAACATGCAATGCAATTGAAGCAAACCTCAAACCCCTCCATTAGGGTGAGGATGTCTTTCTGCAGATGTGTGTCCCTGACCCTCTCCAGGACTCTAACTTTGTCACCATAAACATTATGAATCATCACCACAGATGTTCCCTTCAGTCCAGTTGCTGTAGTCTTTGATTTGGACCTCCTCCAGCGTCTCTGCTCCACATCAAAGCATCCGCTCATTTCGACTAGATTTGCATTTTTTCTGCCAATTAAAAGCAGAGGTCGGGTTTGTTTACATCTGCTGCGCTGGCTTCATTTTCCTCAGTGTGACATTAAACACCAAATAAAGCTGAAATCCCAGGAAACCATCGTAAATGTGTCTTTATGCAGCGGGAGGGAGGTTAGACACATAAAATATTAATTCAGAAATAAATATAAATACTGATGTTGTTGCATGTGCACCAGCAATGTGCACACCTAATGTTTGCAGTGACATTCAGAGAATTTTGGAAACTTTTATGTCAGATCTATTTCAATTGCCAGTCAATGTTTCATTCAGTAGTATGGATAAATGTCAGTTTATTCAACATATAACTGACATCCTGCTGTTGTGTTTTGTGTTTGTTTTCTGTCTATATTGTCTTGTTACAAGGTGCTGTGTATTTCCTGCTTTTCATTTTATTTTCTTGTGTCATATTTTTTTAAATTAGAAACACTGCTTCTAAAGAACATGGTTAAACATGTTTGTATTGACTTTAAACTTTTTAGTTACACCCAACCGCAACTCTCAGGGTTCCCACACATTTTTACCAATGAATTTTCGAACCCTTTAACAAAACTTTCTTATAACATATGACTTTATTTGTAGTCATTTATATGTGTAGTTCTATACAGTGATTGAGCTGTACATTATTAAACACACATTTCCATTTTCAGATAAACAAACTGCTTGCATTGCTAACTTTACTCGCTCATTAGAAATTCCCACCACCAACTAGCTGTATATACCAACAGACCAGAATGGCACATACAAGTATTTCACAGGCCCCTCCCCTTTTTGGGGGACAGAAAACCAAAAAGTCCTGTAGATATCAATGCAATGTGAAACGTGTTTGCGTTATGATTTCTACAAATTTATATGCATTCATTTGCAATACCGTCACATCCTGTCATGTCCCGTCATATCCCGTCATGTCCTGTAAGTCTTCCCCCGTCCACATAGATCTATGACCCAACAGAGTGGCTGGATATTGATTATCTGGGCATCCAGATCATGATACCTTGTAATTCCATCAAATATGTGTATTCAATTGGATTACCAGGTGTTGTTAGGTTGTAAAGTGTTGTCTGTAAATAACCAACCTGTTAACACCCAACTCTTTGATCTGATTAAAGTCCGATGCCACTCTTTTGTGTGACTGTAACAGCAGCAGCCTGTTTGGTCAGAGAATGGACCCACTGGTCCATGTGGGTTCAGTACTGTTGCTGTTATGAGATGTGATGGTTGGTCTGTGTGGAATTCCCCCCCTCCCAGAGGAGACGACTGGTATTTTGTGGTGGCATGTCATTGCATCTCACCAGTTAAGGAGCTAAAATTTGTGTGATCTCCTGGGTGTTGTATTTCCATCACAACAATCAGAACTGGAGCCAATAAATTCAAGTGACTACTGCACCTACTGTCTTTTCACCCAGATGTAAATGACAATTGTAAGCTTTCCCACTATATCCAAAAGCCAGATGTCATTGTGTGTTCTTTGTGCAGTGTAAATGGGGCTCTAGAGTGAGTTAAGTTGATCTACATTTTCCCAACAGGTAAGTGTAAGTATGAAGTAAAAAGACGGTATAATTAGGTTCAATGGTAGGTTTACAGATTTGTAAAATCAAAAATGTGGACTTCTACACAGAAGAGCATGACTCATTTTGACGAAAAGAAATAATTATATGGATAGATGAAATTAGATCAAATGTGTGTTCTTTTAAGCTAAGCTAATATTTGGAAAATTAAATTTAAGTAATTTTCAGACTTTTTATGGTGCTACACACACCCTGACTGAAAACACAAAGTGTGCCTGCCACACATGCACACCACTGATGTAAACACACACACAGGCAGCACATTAGGATAATGAATTTAGATAGAGAACACAGAGAACAGAGCAGAAATCAATGTGATGTTCAACACGGTGAAACATCACAACAACACACACAAACACACACACACCTGTCCACCTACTTCAGTGTGTGGAACGAATGGTGCAGAAGAGTTTGCTGATCCGGAGCGGAGCACTGGAACAGAGAAGATGGATGGCTGGGTGGATGTATGGATGGATGGATGGATGGGTTGGTTGGCGATCAGGTTCGGGTCACAGGCTGATGTGTCCCAGACGGATTCTTCTGCCAGTCTGAACACTGGAGGAAGCAATCGATGGGGGGGGACGTCGGAGGCCTTGATCCACCAGGCAGAAAGGAGACAGGAGAAAACTCAATCTGCAGCTCACAGCGGTAATTCAAAGAGAGAAACTACCGACAAACAACAAACTAACTCCTGTCAACACTTTCTGGAACTATTTCTCACTTCATCCAGTCAGGTTTTCAACAGTTTGCTGAAGGCCCACAGAAAACAGATATTATTATATACTAGAGCTGCAACAGTACATTGATCGACAGAAACAAAATCACCAACTGTTTTGATCATCGATTAATCTTTAAAGTAATTTTTCACGCATAATGCCAGAAAATGATATTTTCAGCCTCTCAAACATGAGATTTCCTAGGTTTCTCTGTTTCGCATCATGTTAAACAGAACATTTTTGGGTTTTGAACAAAACAAGACATTTAAAGACCTCTGACTTTGAGAAACTGGTATGGACATTTTTCATTATTTTCTGACATTTTATAGACCAAACTATTAATCTATTAATCAAGAAAATAATTGGAAGATGAATAACTAATGAAAATAACCATTACTTGCAGCCCTATTCTGTGTTATATTTCAACTAAAACAGGAAAAATCTGCAGAATCTCCCTTTACACCTCTATAATAATCACAGGTACATCAGCAGAGAAGAAGTTCTGCTTTCAAAGGTCGACTTTCACTATCTAACAATCAGACTTTAAACAGACGTCTTTATTTATCTCTTACACCAAGCTCTGTAGTTCAAGATTCAGGATTCACTTTATTTTCCCACACTGTAGGGAATTTGGATTGGGCTTCTACCTGCACTGCATCAATAAAAATATTGCACAAACATCAAAGGCAAGAGTAAATTTAGGAACCTTTTTTGATTGTACTTTAAGTTTTACAATCAACAGGGACCACAATTTTTTAAAAAAGTTTGCAGTGCTTGTATCTAATCAGGAATTAGATTATTATAATAGAAACAAGAACATTTTAGAGACTGTTTACAGAAGTCTTGTTAAAAGTGTTTTAACTTAAAATATGTGCACTTGGTGTGGGCACCTGCAGGAACAAAGATAGACTGTGCAGAATTACAAACATGGCCAGTAAAATTATTGGAACAGAACAGAAAACAACTGTAAAGCTGGAGCTGGAGTTGGTGTTCTTGGGGGTGCTGCAGCACCAAGAACATTTTCAAAAAGTATTTTATATTAAATGCAATAACTTTGCTAAATTTGTAATCACTCTTCACACCATGTCAGTAATTGTTGTCTCGACTGTGCATGTTGTGTTATGTAGTGTGATTTAACAATGATGTGTTTTAACTGCCCAATGAAGCCAAAGGCAAATTTCCATATTTGTGGGCAATAACAATTATTACTATTACTATTATTATTATTATGCTTATTATTCATTCATTCATTTTCTGTAACTGCTGGTCTCAACGGGGCTGAAGTTGATGTCAGCTGACATTGGGTGAGAGGGGAGTTTCACCCTGGACAGGTCGCCAGACTATCACAGGGCTGACACATAGAGACAGACAACCAGAAATTTAGAGTCACCTATTAACATGCATGTCTTTGGACAATTAAAAAAAAAAAAATCTATGGCTTATATTTAGGGATGTACTAATTGTGAAATTCGAGGCCGATACTGATGATTAAAATGACAATTTGGCCAAAATTAATGTGTTTTTTTTGTTTGTTTATTTGTTTTGTCTTATTTTTTTAGCTCTCATTTATTCCCCATTTCAAGCCAGGAAAACAAAGGAATACAAAATAACTGAACTGTTTTTAAAGCCATACAGTCCTTCATTACACAACCTTTGAACAAGCACAAATTTAATCATACATATTTATGAAATAACCTTTAATGTCACCTTCTTTGACATGAAAAACATGTTTAAAATAATAACTGCATCAAAAGCTTTTTACTATATATGTCATAACTTCCTCTCTAATATCTATTTTATATTTTATATTTTATATATATGTGAAAACATCAACAAATTTCTCCTTCAAACAGCTGTATTTTTTTAAGTTGTCTCCAAAATATACAGTTTACAAGATAACACTGAACACATCATGAGAACATTGTAATTTACCTTCACCCAATAATCATTTTTACTAAATAGACCTTGAACACATCATCATGTAACTCAATGTAACCTCCATTAGCTGTTATTTCTGGCTGCTAGCTGCTAACAGCTAATGTTAAATTACTCTACTCCTGCTGATGTCAACACAGTTTTGTTATTCACAATGTAGCATTATCAGGGAAACAATAGGGTGTGTCCTCTGATGCACTGATAATGACTTTACTGTGTCCTTTCATTCCGATGGTGTCCCTGGGAAGATCTCTGTTCTGCCCAAACACATCTTCTATTGTCCTGCTTTTTAGCATGCAAAATTGATGTGACACAACGGAAAAACATCGGCCACTGCCATCAGTCAATGTCGCATTATTTGCTGATGACAGTCAACAAGGCAAATATCGACCGATACTGATGTTCGGTTGACCTAATAGTCAGACTTTACATTAATGTGCCACAAAAGAAATTTTTAACTATCTTAAGTGATAGCCTACAACTTTTTTTTTAACTAAAAAAAAACACTGACTGACTGGCTTTTTTTAAAACTGTCAGCTCCGTTAGCTCCAACAGAAAATGATTCCTTTCCGGACTAATTCAACGGCTATAAGGCACACCTACACCTGCATAAAGGCTTGACAGAAAATGAGTCTTAAATGGAATTTGGCCATTCTGACAATATCAGGGAGGGACACCTCGCAGCTCAGATTTAAAAGACAAAAACATTTCTTCTCTGTTGCAAAGATTTAAGTCTCATTTTAAGTCATCTACACTGCCAAAAACTTTCAGGGAAATCTTCCCACTCAGATTCCAACATCTCAAAACACACACGTCTGCTTTCAGTCTGAGTGTTTGATAGTGAAGAGGCAGTTGTGACGCTGGATTGAGAGACTGGATAAAAAGCATTTAGCAGCTCAGTGTGAACGGTGACACTGACAGCAGCGTCTGTTGATCTGCAGGATTCAGACTGAAAGCTCCGGTGAGACGGAGAGGGTTCGTCCAGTCAGCTGGGACTGAAGGAAAATCCTCCTTTATTGATCCGTCGCTCCTGCAGAGCCGTCCATCAGTCAGCCGGCTCTGCAGAGACACACAGCGCTGTACCTCTATACCTGTGGGGACTCTCATTGACATAATCCATTCCCGAATACACACACAGGCCTTCAGTCAGCAGCTAAGACTGTTTGACAGCTCTGTGTCTGAACGCAACTGCAGTATTTTTACACCAGGAACTGTGTTTCACAGTTTATCTATTGTTATGAGGTTCATGAGTTGTGAACTAAAATTTTACAAACCTAAACAATAAAAAAACAGGAACATCTCCACTGTAGTCGTATATTACTTTCCATACTGAAGAAGACGTGTTTATACCTTTTACAATGTGGAGAGAGAGACCGCTCGTGACGGATAGGAACTTGGCCAACACTCAAAGTTTGCATAAAGCTGTGGCAGAAAAATAATTTGGCAAGTGATTGTTTGAGTGTTTCTATGGTAGCAAACTGAACACCTTCGGATTTTGGACTGTTTTTAGACAAAACAGGGCATTTTAAAGGTGCTTTATTTAATATTCAGACATTCATAAAGACCTTAAAATTAATCGATTACTTTAGAAAATAACAATGACAATATTTACTAGTTATAGCCCTATTTGTGGGGAAAAAGGCTGGATTGGTGCATCCTTAGTCCTCACTTCCCAAAAATAACCTCAAGATCCAACTCAGACTGGGCCTCACAAAGATAGATGTACAACAGATCATACACACACACACACACACACACACACACACACAGCCCCATTGCACCAGAACAGCAGACATGATGATGATCTAATGCCTCATTTCCTCTGTATGGTTCAGCTGGAAAAAAAAATCTATTTTGGCACCAGGTCCTTTTCTGTATTTTGCTGTCCACTGCACGAGGGGTGAGGGGAAAAAAATTGATACAGCATAGTATTGCAATATTTTGCACTGCAATATTGTATCACTACACAGACACCAAGTATCAATCTTTCATTATATCCATATTCAGTTTCACATATACTGACTTTAATACAACTTTTGTTACTAGAATAATAAAATCAATTGCTTTTTCGATCCGCTAGATGGCGCTGAATTTTTTTTCCCCAGTGAGGTCAGCAGAGGTCTCAGTCAGTGGCATTTGGTAGGAAGATCATCAAAACAAAGATGGAGGCACCGGAGACAGAAATCAGAAATGCAGTGTTGACATTTAAATCAAACGTCTGGAATTATTTGGATTTTTTAACACAGAAGGAGAGGATGTGGAGATGACATGTGATTTGCAAGCAGTATCATATGAGAGTAAAATACTCTGGTAATACTATGAACATGAGGGCTCACCTCACACACCACCATCCAGAGGTATGTAGCGTTAGCCACTGATGGCCAAGCTAACCCTAAACCAACTCCATTGAAAAATCAACCGACACTGGAAACACTTTACTTGACAAAACTACCATCCAACTCAGAGAAAGCTTTTGTTTCATGCTAAAAACACTGGAACCCTGGTATGTGACTCCGTCCCAATGTCTTTTCACCAAGCTCTACAGAGAAGTGAAGCATGAAGCGGAGGAATCTTTGAGAATAGCAGGAAGGGTGGCATTCACTTGTGATGCGTGGACTTCAAGGTCAGTGGAATTATATGTGATGATAATAGCATATTATCTCACAGAGAACTGGCGACTGCTGTCTCACGTCCTCCAAACTAGAGCCATACACGAAAGTCACATTGGAGCAACCCTCGTCCTCCGTGACTCTGTCATGAACGAGCAATAGCTGCTAGTTACCCTGGATTTAGACACCTGTTCAAGGGATAGTGCAGCCAACATGAAAATTCAGCCATTATCATGCATTCAGCCTTTGTATTTTGTTGTTATCCTATTAAATATGTTATTTAAAATTTTCACTGCGCTGCTAAATTTCTTTCTGTGCTCCTAAATTTTTTCAGTTAGGAGCACATGTGCTCCTAGTGAAAAAGGTTAGCGCAGAGCCCTGTTTCAACTCTGTTTTTAGCCTCATTGTCGCCTGTAGCTCTCACTGCCTCTCTGGGCAGAGACTTGTTGTGTGACTTTCCCCCATGTCTGGAGCAAACATTGCAGACCTCATGCAAAATGCAGCACAAGAATGGGGGATCATGGTTGTAACAAACAACGCTTCAAACATGGGTGTTGCCATTTAGTTAGGGGGATACCTGCATGTGAAGCGTTTTACTCACATGCTTTATCTGGCCTTGCAGAGGGCACTGAATCTGCTAACAGTTCAGTGTGTCAGGTGTCTGCAGCATTTATGACTGGTTTTATGACGGTGTTGGTCAGTCTGTCTGCTTTGCATCAAATTTTGCTGCAGTAAAAATCAGTCAGATGAACAGACTGATAACTTTATCTTATGAGGTAGAACTGATGTTGACAAAGGTTTTCCTTTGGAGAAATAAATTGCAATATATTTTATCGCAATAATCAGCATATTGCGATATCCAGTGCTTAATTTGAGCCGGAATGTACTGGAACGCATACCAGGATCTTTTCAGAAAAGGCCCTGGTGCGTTCCGGAACTAATTTGCATGGGTCTAGAACCTTTCCAATCTAAAAACTACATACAGTATTGGCTGATGTCACTAGTGTTGCAGGGTATACTGGTAATGGTAGACTGCGGTACTAAAACTCCACAGTAGCCTACAGTTCAAAGTCAATCGCAAGACGGTGAGTGTCCATGCGCCGTCCCGGCACGCGCTGGTCAATAACGGCACACGCCGGCCATCTGGCACGCAATATGCTGCTGTAGTGGTTTGTTTTCCAGGCATGTGAGTATCTTTGAGCAGTGAAAGTTATTATTTATTTATTTTTACTTGTCGGCAGTGATTTGTTTTCCACAGAGCTCTACGTGCGAGCATTTTACTCGCATTTGCGACTAAAAATAGTTTTGTGCGCACAAATTAAATCACTCAGCTCGCTGTGTGAGTACAGATTTCAACTAGCAGCAGAAAGGAAAATCAAATCCTGCCGGTTGTGGGTTGAACGGGGGTCACAGACAGGATATGGCGGGCAAATACGGCGGAGGCTCTTAGTGCTCCGCGCCGCAACATAACGGCTTACCGGCGAGTCTGACTCCAGGTCCAGTAATTTCCTCTTCTTGGTGTCATGACTGCCCAGTAGTACCTGGACAACTGAGCCATGGCAGCACACAGGTATGTGGCGCGTCAGAGGAGAAACGAGCCGTTCACATTTCTCTCTGTGGCAGGTAACGGTCCACAAACCTCACCGCACTTTAGGGACTGTTCTTTACTTATGAAGGGACTGTTCTTTACTTGTCAGGGGAGGAGGGTGGCTGGTTGATTTTTATTTTATTTATTCATTTTATTTTGATCCCCCCTATGTTAATCACTTATTGATGCTGTATTGAAGTCAATAAGTAATTTATTCCATTGAAATATCATTGATGTATTATAGAAAAGTGATTTATCTTTTTATAAATGACAAAAGGCACATCTGCCTCATTTTTGCTGTGGTATCCTAATACTACTCAGAATCGTGATACTTTCACTGGTATTGTACCGTGGGTCCCAATTTTGGTACGGTGACAACACTAGATGTCACAACCATTCCATTCGGAGTCGCGCAGTGAGGCGGCTCCCCACTTTTGGGAGTGGGGAAACACTGCTCTCTCAGAGGCCCAAAGTGTTCACCTACTTCTAATTTTACAAATTAAGCACTGGCGATACCGCAATAATATCGTATTGTGATAATATCATATTGTGATTCCTCTGGCCATTACCACCCCTACACTGCACTGATAGTACCCCCTCAGAGTAGGCAGGATTCTCAGCTGATCACCATAACAATGCAGCGTGAAGCTACCCTGGAAATCTCGCGAGAGCACAATTTGAATTTGCTCAGCGAGTCACTCTGGCAATCAGTGATGATCCTCATTACCCATGCCCTTGGAGCCGAGCTGCACCAATCATATCGGTGTATCTGATATAGGCGGGCCAGAGGCGAGCTAAACAGATGATGACAGCGCTGCGACGACGAATTCCGTAATCAGTCAGTAAACATTGCAAGATGGCTACGGATGAACACCAGTTGATTGAAACGGCTTTGGCCGCTACAATGAACGAGTTAGACTTAGCTTTTTCTCTAAAAGAGGAACAGAAGACGGCGCTCGAGTCTTTCCTTTGCAAGAAAGACGTTTTTGCTGTTTTGCTGACCAGATACGGCAAGAGTCTAATCTACCAGTTAGTTCCGCTGGTAGCTAAGCTTTGGATATGTCACCCCGTGTATTGTTCTGATTGGTCGTAGTGTTATCCAATTGCGTGCAGTGATATTTACAAATGCATGCTTGGTGCCGCCCCTCGAGTTGGGCCATTTTCATTACTCATGGCCAGACCCTAAATCTTTCTTGATTTGGGTCTGGATTTCCAGGCTAGCGTGAAGCTGCATGACATCATCTTCAACACTCTATCCTTTTATTAGCAACAAACAGGGGAACGTCTGCACATTGTCAATTGTATGGTGCAGAGTGGATGGTTTACAGCGTAGTGTATGGCGTAGTGTAAGTTGTTGTGTCTGTAGTGTGTGTCGTAGTGCAAGTAGTGTGCATTATAGTGTATGTAGAATACGGTGTAATGTATGTAGTTTACAGTGTAGTGTACATCATAGTGTCCATAGTGTACATTGTAGTGTGAGTAGTTTACAGTGTACTGTGTATGTAGTGTATGCCGCAGTGTATGTCATAGTGTGCAGTGTAGTGTATGTTGTGGTGTACAACGTAGTGTCCCTCATAGTGCAAGTACTATACGTTGTCATGTACGTCATAGTAAACGTTGTAGTGTATGAGCTAGTGTACGTCGTAGTGTACTTCATAGTGTATGTCATAGTGCAAGTAGGGCGCATCATAGTATACTTCACAGCGTACTATATGTAGTGTATGCCGCAGTGTACATTGTAGTGTGTGTAGTGTAAGTAGAGGACAGCACAGTTTTGCGGGCTGCCATTTTTTAATATCTGGGTCAAGTGAATAAGAAAATTGCAGTCTTGTCACATTGCATGTATCTCATAGTGTACATAGTGTGTGTCGTAGTGTGCAGTGTAGTGTAAATAGTGTACAGTGTAGTCTATGTCTTAGTCTTCATCATAGTGCAATTAGTGTACATTGTCATGTACATTGTAGTGTACATAGCAGTAAACTTTGTAGCTAACTTTGTAGTGTACATGTTGTAGTGTACGTTGTAGTGTACGTCGTAGTGTGCTTCGTAGAGTATGTTGTAGTGTAGTGTAGTAGAGCCAAGCCGTACCATCTGCGGAAATGTGACTCGTGATAAACTGCGTTTTAACCAATGAACACATTCTGTGGTCCACATCAGCATGTACCTGACTACACAGAAGACACACAGTGTAAACACAATCACTGCATCTCTCTCTCTCTCTCACACACACACACACACACACACACACACACACACAATTGCCGTTGACCTTTACACTAAAAGACAGCAGGACATCAACAAACAGGATGTGTCTCTGACCTTTCACACATCCACTGCTAAAGAGCATACTGTACACACACACACACACACACACACACACTCGAGTCGGGTATTAAAGCCATTGTGTGGCAGAGTATCTGTGTTGTCCTCTCTCACAAAACAAGTGTCCACTCTAAATACAAATGTCTTCCCTCATCCTTATCATGGTTCACTCTGATAACACTGTCCACCCCTGAACATGATGTCATCAAACCATGGAAAACAGTTGTATCAAACTTAAAAGCTTCTTAAAGGGACCTCACAGGAACTTTTTGGAACATCTGGGGCATAACAAACTTAAGTCTAATGTCTGTAACCATGTGGTTAAATGTAACTAAGTGCATTTACTCAAGTGCTGTACTGAAGGACAAATTCTGTACTCCTCTCACAGAGATGAACTTCTCACTACACTACATTTACCTGACAGTTTCAGTTAAGATATATATATACAGTACAGGCCAAAAGTTTGGACACACCTTCTCATCCAATGCGTTTTCTTTATTTTCATGACTATTTACATTGTAGATTCTCACTGAAGGCATCAAAACTATGAATGAACACATGTGGAGTTATGTACTTAACAAAAAAAGGTGAAATAACTGAAAACATGTTTTATATTCTAGTTTCTTCAAAATAGCCACCCTTTGCTCTGATTACTGCTTTGCACACTCTTGGCATTCCCTCCATGAGCTTCAAGAGGTAGTCACCTGAAATGGTTTTCCAACAGTCTTGAAGGAGTTCCCAGAGGTGTTTAGCACTTGTTGGCCCCTTTGCCTTCACTCTGCGGTCCAGCTCACCCCAAACCATCTCGACTGGGTTCAGGTCCGGTGACTGTGGAGGCCAGGTCATCTGCCGCAGCACTCCATCACTCTCCTTCTTGGTCAAATAGCCCTTACACAGCCTAGGTGTGTTTGGGGTCATTGTCCTGTTGAAAAATAAATGATCGTCCAACTAAATGATTGTCCAACGGATGGGATGGCATGTCGCTGCAGGATGCTGTGGTAGCCATGCTGGTTCAGTGTGCCTTCAATTTTGAATAAATCCCCAACAGTGCCACCAGCAAAACACCCCCACACCATCACACCTCCTCCTCCATGCTTCACAGTGGGAACCAGGCATGTGGAATCCATCCGTTCACCTTTTCTGCATCTCACAAAGACACGGCAGTTGGAACCAAAGATCTCAAATTTGGACTCATCAGACCAAAGCACAGATTTCCACTGGTCTAATGTCCATTCCTTGTGTTTCTTGGCCCAAACAAATCTCTTCTGCTTGTTGCCTCTCCTTAGCAGTGGTTTCCTAGCAGCTATTTGACCATGAAGGCCTGATTCGCGCAGTCTCCTCTTAACAGTTGTTCTAGAGATGGGTCTGCTGCTAGAACTCTGTGTGGCATTCATCTGGTCTCTGATCTGAGCTGCTGTTAACTTGCCATTTCTGAGGCTGGTGACTCGGATGAACTTATCCTCAGAAGCAGAGGTGACTCTTGGTCTTCCTTTCCTGGGTCGGTCCTCATGTGTGCCAGTTTGGTTGTAGCGCTTGATGGTTTTTGCGACTCCACTTGGGGACACATTTAAAGTTTTTGCAATTTTCCGGACTGACTGACCTTCATTTCTTAAAGTAATGATGGCCACTCGTTTTTCTTTAGTTAGCTGATTGGTTCTTGCCATAATATGAATTTTAACAGTAGTCCAATAGAGCTGTCGGCTGTGTATTAACCTGACTTCTGCACAACACAACTGATGGTCCCAACCCCATTGATAAAGCAAGAAATTCCACTAATTAACCCTGATAAGGCACACCTGTGAAGTGGAAACCATTTCAGGTGACTACCTCTTGAAGCTCATTGAGAGAATGCCAAGAGTGTGCAAAGCAGTAATCAGAGCAAAGGGTGTCTATTTTGAAGAAACTAGAATATAAAACATGTTTTCAGTTATTTCACCTTTTTTTGTCAAGTACATAACTCCACATGTGTTCATTCATAGTTTTGATGCCTTCAGTGAGAATCTACAATGTAAATAGTCATGAAAATAAAGAAAACGCATTGAATGAGAAGGTGTGGGAACTTTTGGCCTGTACTGTATATATATATATATATATATATATTTATATATATATATATACACACATACATATGCACATATTTATATATATATAAATATATATATATACACACATATATACACACACACACACACACACACACATATATATATATATATATATATATATATATATATATACATACACACATATATACACACACACACATAAATATATATGTAGAGAGAGAGAGAGAGAGTGAGAACGAGAGCGAGAGAGATATGTGTGTATTGGGAATTTCATCATAATAAATAACTCCAAGCAGCTTTTTCCTGCATAATGCTCAGTTAAAAAAATAAACTTTTCACATCGGTGTGTATAGAACAACATTCAAGCTGATACTGATTATCTGCGATGAGCCAGCATTGGCTGATAAAATTGTTCCAACCGATAGATCGGTCGGGCTCTAGTTCAAATTCACCAAAGTCACACAAAAACACAAACTAATTAAAGCTGTAAGCAGCAATGAAAGGGCCCTTGCAGTCCACGCGTGTCGGGGCATGCTGCCATCAGGGGCCGTGCACCTAGAAGTCTTGTCAGCTGTAATAAATAAAAAAATAAACGTTATCTCTTACTTACATTTCCAGTATACAGGTTTTTCCAAAAAGTAGAAGCTGAATACATGCCCAATAGTTCAAGGTCTTCTGACTCTTTAAAAGTTGACATGGTGTCTCTAGCTCAAAGTATGAGGGACAAGAAGAGGTTGAAAGTCGATGAGTTTTGAAGAGGATTTGAAGATTTTCCAATTTACTTTCGTTCACACTAATTAGACTGCCACCAGAGTGCCACCTACTGGCCGATTTGCACTGAATTTTGCACAATCCCTCATCGGGCCATGGAACACAATTAGCAAAAGTGTTGTGGTAATCGGACTGTATTTGGTCAAGATATGAAAGACTGTCTGTTTTGAAAACAATGTGCAGGAATTTGCTGTTTTATATTTTGGGCGTTTTTTGGACGATCAAAATTCTTTTGATAACTTCTTGTCAGGAGGGTCCACAGATACTACATGCAAAGTTTGGTGCAAATCGGTCAAATCGCCTAGGAGGAGTTCGAAAAAGTACGTTTTTCATTTGTTGCGATTTAGCGAATGGAAAGTTACAGCAAAGTGGGCGTGGCTTACACCACACAATTCAGCTGAATTCAGAGAACACGTAAATAGAAGGTTTAACAATGTGCGACATATTATGTGGGAGTTATTTGCCAAAAATGCTTTTGCATTGAAAATAGCGCCACCTGCTGGTCATTTTTGGTGTATGAGTTACAGGGGGCAGTCTTTACCACCCCTATCAATTTTATTTCCATGAGTGTTATGGTGTTGGCACAGTGCCAAATATTAAATTAGACGGCCACCAGAGCGCCACCTAGTGGCGGATCGGTAAGTCCTTCATCAGATATCCTCAGGAGGGCATTGACAATAATTATACCAAGTTTCGTTTTAATCCGCCCAACCGATGTTGAGATATAAAATACTTCAATTTAAAGAGCGCCACCTTGTGGTCATCACCCGAAACTTTGCACAGAGCCTCAAGGGCTCATGGGGAAGTAGTAAAATGAGTTTCATGTCATTCAGACCTACCAATGTGGAGATATGCAACACTGAGTATTCTTTGGAATATCAAAATTCTTTTAATAACTTTTTTAAGAGTCCACAGATGCTGTGTGCAAAGTTTCGTGCAAATCGGTGAAACTGCCTAGGAGGAGTTCGAAAAAGTAGATTTGCAACATTTTGCGAATTTGCGGAAAAAAAAAAAAAAAACGGTAGGCGGAAATGGGCTTGGCCTATATCAAGAGAATCAGCACAATTCACTGAACACGTGGATATAAGGTTTTTGAATGTGCGACAAAGTATATGGAAGTTATGACCCAAAAGGCTCTTTCCTTAATAATAGTGCCACCTAGTGGTGGAAATTCAGGACGACAATAGATTATAAAATTTTTCGCCAGGTGTGACTTATATTCCAAGTTTGGTGAATTTTGGGATATGTTCAGGCAGTGAAAAATGCGATCATATGAGCGGAAGAAAAAATAAAATAAAATAAAAAAATAATCGGGAGAAAAACAATAGGGACCTCGCAGGTCTCCTGCTCGGGCCCTAACTACCTGATGGAAGCAGCAGTGGAGCAGCAGCTCCTGTGTTCAGCAAGCTAAAATTATTGTTTTTTGTGAGTGGAGTGTGGTGGCTTTGACGAGAGCGGAACTGGCAGTCTGATGGGAAGGTAAAGCAGTTCATTTGTTAGCTTCCGTGTCAGACCCCTGCCTGCTTCTCCATACTGGGGCGTGCCCACTGACATCTCCTTTGGGTACACAAGTAGGCCCAGCTTCAAACGCACACACAAAAAAAATGAACCAACCCTTTAATGCATGAATCAGAATCATTCAATGACATCATAATAATAGTATAACAGTCACAGGTGACGTTTTTATACTTTTAATTCTTTACTTTATTCTGATTATAATTGGAGTGAATTTACTTGAACCTAATAAGACCAAGATAGCGCTGCGGATGGCCACCTCTGGACTTCGCTCTCTCCTACTTATCCTGGTTTTGTTTATTTTTTATCTTTCTGCTCCCCCTCTCCTCACCTTTACCAGAGAGGAACTCCTACACATTGGTCAGTCCTACACTGGAAATTTGTTGCCAGTTTTCAACGACCCAGCAAGTTTTGCAGAGATTTTGGTCGGAGGCGCAGCAGCTCTCCTTGGGATTTGCTGGAGACGGAGACGGGGCAAGCGCGCGGGAGTGCTGGTGAGGCTACGGCAGCGGGGATTACACGCTCCGCTCCCGTCTATACACCTGGCGAATGTCCGCTCTCTGGCAAATAAGATGGACGAGTTGCTGCTGCTCACTCATAAAAACTCGGTCTTAAGCACATCTGCCACCTTGTGTTAAACCAAAACCTGGCTCAGTGAACACATCCCGGACAGCACATTACGGCTGCCAGGATTCCAACTTTTCCGAGCGGACCGCATCACAGAGCTCTCTGGGAAAACAAAGGGAGGCGGAACGTGCTTCTACATAAACAAAGGTTGTTGTACAGATGTCACAGTGTTAAAGAAGTCATGCAGCCCTCATTTAGAGAGACTCATCATAAATTGTAAACCATTTTATTCACCACGGGAGTTTTCCTCGTTTGTTCTGGTCGGTGTTTACATTCCACCTAATGGTGCGGACACACCAAACTGACATCAAAGAACTAGCGGCGACGAAAGCCAACTGTTGCGTCGTCTACGTCGCCTCACGTCGCCCTGTGTCAGTTGCATTTGAACACACTACACAGACTACATCCAACAGCCAAGTAGCACGTATGTTCTGTGCCTGCGTGAGAGGAAATGACGCAAAAAGGGAAACCGGAAGTCCAAGGAATCCATGAGATCAACAAAGTAGCAGGAGTAGTAGGAGTCCTGTCAGCCGAGCATTGCAGCCCCTCCATGGACTATTACATCCAGATGGTCCCGGTGTTTCCTCTGCAGGCTCCACTTCACTCAGCTGCCCGACAAACCCGCTGCTTCATCCCACTTTAACCTGAATTACAAACCAGGGCTCGGTGCTCTGGTTGGATCCAAACGGAGAGCTGGGGCTAGCTGGGAGGCTAGCGGAGGCTAACTGGCTGTGCTTCCCTCCGGTCATGCTGCGGCTAACTCTCCGCTAGCCGCTCCCAGCTAGCTCAAGTTTGTTATTCAGGTTAAAGTGGGAAGAAGCAGCGGATCTGTCGGGCAGCTGAATGAAGTGGAGCCTGAGGAGGAAGCACCTGTTAGCCCTGGTTTCACTGCAGGCAGATTCACTCACTACAGGGGCGAGGAAATAAAACCTGAACAGCCAATCAGAGTGATGTCTGTCACCGACAAGCTCCACTGCCGATTCAACATGCTCAATCGGCCGAAAAGCCACCAACGCCGACGCCGAAGTGCCCACGGTGCGGGACACACTGCAAAAACTAGGCCGACAGACACTCACAGACGGCCCAACTTTGGTCGACGGCCGACTGTCGGCTTGATGTGTCAGGGCCTTAAGGGATGTGTAACGGAGGCGTTACAACACCTAGCTGACCGGGTAACAGACGTGGAGAAAAAACATCCAGACTCCCTGCTCATCATCCTAGGGGATTTTAACAGAGCAAACCTCTCTCACGAACTTCCCAGATTCAAACAGCACATAAAATTCTCCACCAGGGACTCTAACACACTGGACCACTGCTACACAGTTTTAAAGCTTACGGATACGGGCCAAACAGAGCAGTACCACCGGGAACCGTGGGGGCAGTGTTGCTGCCACTACCCGATACATAGCTCTAGTGAGACACGAAGAAGAAATAACACTTCAATTTCTCTCATCGGCAGTACAAGAGAAAAGAATTCTATGTATTTAACAGCCTCACCGACCACCACCTCCTACAACGCTGCCTCTGTTTTTGTCTTTTCTGCAAGAGGTACATTATCAATATCTCCTCCACAGTCGCCATGTTTGTTTTTGAGTTTGTTGTTGTCATAAACTTTTGATGCTGGCTGCCTCCTGGTGGATTTAATGGTTAACATCCAGGCCAATGTAAAGGGCACATGGAAGTATGTGGGCAGTGACGGTAACATTGTTTGAAACGGACATGTACATTTTCGTACGTAAAGGGAGCATAAATGGGCCTTAAGCCAGTAGGTAAGGACTGTAAGGAAGTGGACTGAGGAGTCAAAGCTGGAGCTACAGGCCTGCTTTGACTGCACAGATTGGAGTGTTTTTGAAGCTGCAGCCACAGACCTAAACGAACTGACTGACACTGTGACATCTTACATCAGTTTTTGTGATGAAATGTGTGTGCAGACTAAGACCTTCTGTACATATAACAACAACAAACCCTGGTTCACACCCAAACTCAGGCGGCTGCACCAGACCAAGGAGCAAGGATCAGGCTCTGTACAAGCAGGCCTGAAACAAGCTGACAAAAGAGATCAGGGTAGCCAAGAGGGGCTACAGTGAGCCCCTTTTACACTGCCAGATTTTCGGCGAATGTTTTGCCGGCAAGCTGCGAACGTTTAGACACACAGAGCCGGATTGGCGAGTTGATCCGAGGTGCCCAATTTTCCGCCTCGTAGGGTGGACATATTGGCGGAACCTTTTTGGTTTAAAAAGAACGAGGAGCCCTTCCGCCAGGGAAGGGGCTGTTGATGACTTGTGGGAGGAGCTAGTGATGACGCTGCACGTGCGAGCCACTGGTGGTGGATAAACAGGAAACAGCTGATAGCAGGAATGAGCAGCTGGTACTAGTAGCAAGACGGAAACGCAAACCTACAAACTACAGACACTGTAAAGATGAGCAACTGGGGAGATAAAGAATTGCCCGCCCTCCTTGTCCTCGCAAACGAAGAGGCCATTAACCGTCAAATTACTGGAACGGTGAAGGACAGGCTGACTTACGAGAGAATCGCTGAAGGACTGACCAGCCGCGGCTTCCCTTGGAGTACCTCACTGTTTACATCACGCGCTGAGCTACATGGTTTGTTACTTGCTCATGCCCCCCATTGCCCCAAAAAAGGCACATTCTATACGAACAAAAGTAGGCAGGCGGCATTTTGCTGCACTCCCCGGTTTTGTTTTTATACTGCCAATGCTGAAAGAAGACTGATTGGGCTTTCCTGCCAATTTGCACAATTCCTATTTAAAAAGGGCTTCAGTCAGCAATCCTGTGTCAGTTTGGAGAGGCCTGCAGGACATTACCAACTACAGGAGACCACCCACCCACCCTGTGGAAAACCTCCAACGAGCAGACGACCTGAACAGCTTCTACAGCTTCTACAGGTTTGAAAAGGCCCTTTTCACACGTTCCAACCACACAAAGCGATTACCTGCACCCCCAGCTCCACTAGCCCCCCCACCTGCACTAAAGGTCTGTGAAGAGGATGTGTGTCAGCTCTTCCAGAGACAGGAGACCAGGAAGGCACCGGGACCTGACGGTGTGTCTCCCTCCTGCTTGAGAGTCTGCTCTGACCAGCTGGCCCCTATCTTCACTAGGATCTTCACTGTGTGAAACACCCTCCTGCTTCAAACGCTCCACCATCATCCCGGTCCCCAAGAAGCCCTCCATAACAGGATTAAATGACTACAGGCCCATCGCCCCTGACATCTGTGGTCATGAAATCCTTTGAAAGACTGCTGCTGCGCCACCTGAAGGACATCACAGGCCCGCTGCTGGACCCCCTGCAGTTTGCCTACCGGGCAAACAGGTCAGTGGCTGATGCAGTCAGCATGGGACTGCACTACATCCTGCACCACCTCGACTCCCCAGGGACTTACGCAAGGATCCTGTTTGGGGACTTCAGCTCGGCTTTCAACACCATCATCCCTGAAATACTCCACAAGAAGCTCATCCAGCTCACGGTGCCTGCCTCCACCTCTCAGTGGATTACCAGCTTCTTGACTGACAGGAGGCAGCAAGTGAGGTTGAGGAGCATCACATCCGGCTCCCGGTCCATCAGCACTGGCGCCCCCCAGGGGTGTGTCCTCTCCCCACTGCTCTTCTCCCTGTATACCAATGACTGCACCTCAGGGGACCCCTCGGTGAAACTCCTGAAATTTGCGGACGACACCACAGTCATCAGTCCAATACAGGACTGTGATGAGTCTGCTTACAGACAGGAGGTGGAGCACCTGGTCCTCTGGTGTGGTCAGGACCACCTGGAGCTGAACCCGCTCAAGACTGTGGAGATGACAGTGGACTTAAGGAGAAGCCCCCCAACACTGCCCTGCCTCACCATCCTCAACAGCACAGTGTCTACTGGACACCTTCAGGTTTCTCGGTTCCACAATCTCTCTGGACCTGAAGTGGACCTCCCATATAGACACTGTCCGGAAAAAGGCCCAGCAGAGGCTGTACTTCCTGCGACAGCTCAGGAAGCTCAACCTAAGGGCTGTGCGGTATACCAGTTCGTACCGAAAACCGGTATTTATTTTCGTTAGGATATGAATTTTTCATATACCGCAATACCGGTGAATAGCCCACACAACGTCCGGAATGTGCACGCGCGACGGGAAAGTGTTTCAGCGGGGACCTATTTCACTGCTGCACACCACAGGCATGCTAGAGCTGGTGAGAATGAGAGCACAGAGAAAAGTTTAGAGGCGAGAATGGCTGCCGGAGAGAGTCCTGAAAGCGAAGCAACTGTACACGATGACCCAGAAGAACTCATACCAAAAAGAGCAGTGTTTCCCCTATATGCAACTAGCAACGGCACACCGCCATTTACAATTCTCTTCTGCTCTCTGTATCGCGCACGGCGGCGTTTCACCCTGATGCGCACGCGCACACACACACACACACACACACACTAGGGATGCAACGGTCCTTGGTAAAATATTGAACTGTTCGGTCCGCCCTGCACGGATCAATACGCCTTTATGGACTGCAGGTTTTCGGTTTTGCAATTAATTTTGCATTGATGCTTTACAGGCCACTGTGTGTGTGTGCCTATCCACAGGCCGAGTCCATGGATGTATAAAGAGAACGGCCGAGTCAGCCTGCTGCACAAAAGCCCTCCCCGCGAGTTAATGTCCAGTCACTGTTGTGGCTCCGCCCACTCACCCCCTCACACTGTTGTAACTGGAGCCAGGGAAAGTGACACTCGCCTCACACAGAAAAGAAGTGTAAAAAACAAACACAGAGAGAGCCATGGCAAAGGCAAGCGGAGGAGTTGAGAGACAGAAGTTTGAAGAAGCACCGGCTTCATACAAATCTCTGGTGTGGGATCATTTCGGTTTCGCTGTTGAATAAAACGACAAGTGAAAACAGTTAACAGAAATTTCACTGTCTGCAAACGTTGCTTGAAACATGTCTAGTGTTTAACCTACCATTACATTAGGGGGGCACCCCGCTCCGTACCTTGTCCTTTTATTAAATAAACTTAACTTATGTTATTTATCTTATTTACACAACAGCATGTCATTTCTGTCTCTACACGGTGCGCGTTTACAATCCTCCTCTGCTCTCTGTGTCGCGCACAGTGGAGTTCGGCCCTGATGCGTGCGCGCACACACACACACACGCGCACATGTGCGCGCGCTCACACACACACACAAACACACAGACAGGTGAGCACCCGGGCCACATTTTCCTGACCGTGGCCCAAAAACCGAGGTACGGACCGTACCGTGGGCTACCTGTACCATTGCACCCCTAACCCCCACACCCACACACACACAGGGTTGAGCACACTAGAGCTCAGGCCGCATTTTCCTGACCGAAGACGACTCGAGTCGGAGACAATTATAATGGAGCACGCCACTAATGTAGCGGAGCCTGTGTTGCGTTCAGGCGTTGTCACGTAAATAACAAATTCCAGCACTTGAATAGGCCATAACACTACACAGCAGCATGTCAAGTGGGCCGAACCCGAGAAAAATACCGTCAAATACTGTGAAACTGATATGATTTTTTTTAAAAAAATATGATATGAAAATGTTGTCATACTGCCCAGCCCTAGCTAAACCTCCCTCAGGAACTGCTGATCACATCCATCACCATCTGGTTTGGATCTGCCACCAAACTGAACAGGAACAGACTGAAAAGGACAATCAGGTGTGCAGAGAGGATTATTGGGACTGAGCTTGCCTCCATCGAAGACCTGTACAGGTCAAGGGTCAGGAAACAAGCAGGAAACATCACTGTAGACCCCTCACACCCCGGACACAATCTGTTTAAACTCCTCCCCTTTGGTAGACGCTACAGAGCACTGTTCACCAAAACCACCCGTCACAAAGACAGTTTCTTCCCCCAGGCTGTCGCTCTGATGAACTTCTAAACGGCCACAGAGTGGCAGGTCAACAACACTGCATCCTTGTTCATTGTATTTTTTTTTTTATTATTATTTTTTATAATTTTTATATTTTTTAATATTTGATGTATAGTTGTATATTTTGTGTATATTGTATATTCCACTTCTTGCCAAAATTTGTATACTTATGTCATTTCTGGTACTTTTCAGAGCTAGTCTACCGGAGTTATACTTACATACTTTTACTGATGTCATATTTTAAAAGAAAGGACTTTTTCTCGTACCACAGTATTTTCAAAGTGTACTATTAGTACTTTTACCGCAATAAAACACCAAAATATCACTGAGTCATGGTCAGGTCACACTGTGATGAGGTAAATTGACAGAAAGGTCATTAAAAACTGGCACACACGTGCACACAGTTAAACCACGTGCATGCATGATAACATACATGCACTTTTAGGAAATTCCAAGGAGGTGTCATTAGCATTGAGTATGTGTACATTTAACGCATTATAAAATACTTCAAACAAGCCAACTTCACAGCTGCAGTTCTGTCAGTTGTGTTTGTAGCAGGGAAGCTAACATGCTGCCCCATAACAAGCACAGTTTTGGGGGGGAAATAAAGCGCTGTGTGAGGCGACATTCTCCCGGTTTGTGTCCTGAAGTCAGCCGCTATAGCCTCGCAATCTCGTCCATTCAGTAAAACATGTCATTAGTGTGTTAAAGTGTATTTTTCTAAAGGTTAAAATGAGCAAAGCTAACTCACCTCCTGTCACACTCCAGCGTTGAGATGCTGTTCGGTAGGCGATGGCGCGCCTGAATGCCTACTGGATTTTAAGTCCAGTTCAAAATTTACGTCTTTGTTTATATAAAGAAATTTTAGGAGAGTAAAATCTATTAATGTAAATCGTAAGACTGAAAGCGGCGCGAAGAAAAAAGTCAACATAATCAGTGTATTTCTGTGCAGGCGCCCCATGGACACGCGTCAGAGGGGGTCCTGAGGTTTTAAACGGGTCGAGGAGCAGCGTATTAGCAACATGATGGCGGCGTCCACACGAGCACAGGTGCTTTCTCTGTATAAGATGATGTTGATAGAGAGCAAGAAGTTCCCCTCGTACAACTACAGGTAAGAGATGACGTGTGACGGGTCTGAACACATCTGTCGGTCTGTTTAAAACGACTGTCAGCGGCTGGAAAAGGTGCTAATGTAGCCGCTAACGGCTGTGTTTACATCAGCAACCCTGATGTCATAACGTTAGCTGTTATCCAACGCTTACAAAGCACAGCATGTGGAGGAAGAAGTACTCAAAGATTTAATTGATGTATATGTACTAAAATTACACAGCCAAAATACTCCACTACAAGTCAAAGTCCTGCATTCAAAACCGGACTGAAGAAACAGTATGCACCAGCAAAATGTAACGTTACAGTAAGTATGAAAAGTTAAAGTATGTATAGTACAGTAAAATGTTCCCTGTCTGTTAACACTATATATGATGTTTGGGATTGATATTAATGCTGCATAAATGTGTGAGCATTTTACCACCATTGGAGTGTACAGTTAAGTATATTAACTCAAGAACTGTACAGGAGTTACTATTTTCTTCTACTTTATGCGAAGACTCCACCACATTTTGGAAGCCAGTATTGCAGTTTTTACTCCACTAAATTTATTTTAGAGCATTAGTCACAAAATTAATACAAAATACTTCAACCCTAATTCCCCCCAAAATTGGGCGCTCTGTGAAACGCAAACAAAAACAGAATTCAGTGATCTATAAACCCTTTTACCTATACTCAATACATTCCAAAGACAAGATATTCAAACTGATACATTTTGTTTATTTTAGTATGAGTAAACAATCATTCTGAATATGATGTTTGCAACAAGTTATAATAATGTTGGGACAGGAGCATGTTTACCACTGTGTGACACCACCTTTTCTTTTAACAACACTCAGTAAGTGTTTGGGAACTAAGGAGTCTAACTGTTGAAGTTTTGAAAGTCAAATCCTTTCACATTCTTGCTCGATATACGACTTCAGTGTCTCAACAGTCCGTGGTCTCTGATGTTGTATTTTGTGCTTCATAATGCTCCACACGTTCAATGGGGGACAGGTCTGGACTGCAGGCAGGTCATTCTCATACTTGCACTCTTTCATTACGAAGTCACACTGTTGGAACACGTGCAGAATGTGTCTCATTGTCTTACTGGAATAAACAGGGATGTTCCTGAAAAAGGCGTTGTCTGGATGGCAGCATATGTTGCTCCAAAACCTGTATGTACCTTTCAGCATTCATGGTTCTGTCCCAGATGTGAAGTTACCCATGATGCCACGGGCACTAGCACACCCCTGTACCCTCCACTTTGTGTCAGTCCATCTCAGAAGTCGGTGGTGTTTCTGGATGTTGTTGATAAATTTCTTTCACTTTGCATGGTAAAGTCTGGACTTGCATCTGTAGATGCAGCAACAAACTGTGTTTACCTACAGTGGTTTTCCAAAGTGTTCCTGAGCCCATGTAGTAATATCCTTTATGTAATCATGTTGGTTTTTAATGCAGTGCAACCTGAGGGGTCAAAGTCAGTGGCATTCAGTGTTGGTTTTCAGTGTTGTCCCTAACATGCAGAGATTTCTCCAAATTCTCTAAATCTTTTGATGATATTAGTAATTATAGATTGTGAAATCATTAAATGCCATACAACTATACATTTAGAATAGTTGCTCTCAAAATGTTGGACCATTCCCTAACGCAGTTTTTCACAAAGTGACCATCCTTGCTTGTGGACAACTGAGCCCTTCCAGGATGTCCCTTCATACCCAATAATGACACTCTGATCTGTTATCAATGTACTTGTTTGCCTCTGAAATTTTCCAAATAGGTGTTTTGGGGGTTTTTTTTTGTTTATTTTATGATTTTTATGATTACCATTCCTGTGTAGACACATTGAGTGAACCCTCCAACATACCGTTGAATAATATTACTTAGGACTGGATTTTTAGAGTGTGACTTAAATGAGGTTTGCTTTCCCCTGAAGCAGACATGGAAGTTCCAGTTTCACTCTGACTTGCAGATCTTTGAGTCACCGCCCTTGTTTCTGAATTGTAGTGAAATGAATGAATCAGAATCAGAAATGTTTTATTGTCAAGTAACTTTGTGCTTTCAAGGAATTTGACTTGGTGATGACTTTGTGCATAACATTTAAACAATGCAAACATATAAAGACAAAATCTGAAATAAAAGGAAGAAAATTTACAAGAGAATATGATAAATAAATGTAAACACAAGAATACGTAACTATGTGAAGTTATTAAAATAAATAGTTTTAGAAGTGTACAATTGTGCAGGAACTTACAAATTATAGTCCAGGGGATGTAAAAGTTTACAGGATAATGCAGGTACAATACTCAGTTGTCAGTTAATAAGGCCCATCTAGCAAAAAATTTGAGCAGTTTAATCCACAGGACTGTTGCATCCCTACAATACATAGCTTTTATATCATTCATAATGCATTATCAGGGTGTTTTCTTGCCAGAAAAAAGAGACCAGACACCCAAACTATCGCTGCAGATGGTTTCTCTGATCTGTTCTACCAGGAGACCCTCGGTGTATTGAAGTTCTTCCTGGAGCACCTGATTCGTGATGCCGTCACCTAACTACACCAAGCACACTACAAGGAAGACCGTGACCACCGTAGATGTGGCGTATGCTCTAAGGAGGCAGGGACACACTCTTCAGTGGATAAATAGATCCATTGGTAGTTAATATCTAAAAATCCGGTGTGCAAAATATAAGTTTATATTTCAAATGTTTTGGCAACTTACCTTATAGGTCAACAATATGAGGCTTTTCAATATGCTAGTACTTAATTTAATTGTTTATTTAGCATGTTTCTGGACATTTTCGTCGTCGATATTTTCATCCTCTGGGCAACTACACCTGATCCTGGCCAAAAGCTGGCATATGTTGGCTAACATAAACTCTGCAAGGTGGACAACCAAGATTAGTGTGATATATTGAGATATTGTGTTCATGAGAATGGGAGAGACTGACAACTTTAAAATCGTAATGGCTCTGGTCACTGCTGTCACCCCTGCAGAAGCATAATAATAAAATCTTAAATTTAGAGAGGTGTAGATTTATCTTTCAGGTCATGTCTGAGGATGTAGTTTGTACTGTTATTGGAGTATAGTGTTATGCTCTGATCAGATATGAGTGTGTGTTTACAGCAGTGGGTTGTACAGATGGGTCAAAGGGTTTGTTAGTGACAGCGATGCAGAGCCAGAGTCCGTGGCCTAGTTTGTACCTGACCACTGATCTGATTTGTCTGCAGGCCTCTTGCCGCTCAGATCCCATCAGGCCTCAATGTGTTCTGCCTAACTGACTGTGACACACTCCACATTCATTCTGGAAATCAATCCCGGGCCGCTGCTCTTAAAGCTAATACTGTTTGAGTAGCTTCAGACTGCTATTGGATTAATATTGAATTTAATCTGCTGAAGTTGCACCTGTTTATGTTTTGATATCATGTCTATAAAATAGTTTGTATTGACCTGCATTTTCAATTATGTTACTGCATCTATTATCACTGCAGTGGAGCTGCTCCATTTTTCACCCTTCATATCCTTTGTCTTTTTAAATTTTGTTATATCCTTAAATCCACAGAGGATGAATATTCTTCTCTGAATTACATCAGATATCGTTGTGGTGACGGGGCAATTTATTTTGTCCTCAGTGCTTCTGTTTTTTGAGAAGTTCTTTTTACAACAACTTGTCCTTAACACTACAAAAAGTCCTGGCCTGGTTGTTACCAACCGATTCCTCATTTTGTACATTTATTTTATGTTGTCAAACTTAAAGCCTCTGGAAACCCAAATCCACAGTAGCCTTCTAGCTATGTAATTTAGGGTCTTATGTACATAATATTAAACATGTAAAAACAATTAGAAATCAGTTTCCATCCAAATTCAAAATATCTGTCTTTTAAGTTTTTGTACATTCTTGAAATTGGGTTTGATTTGGCTGTGGTTATCTCTGAGATTTATTACGCAATAAATTCCAAACCAATATAAATCATCTGTCAGTTGTCTCATCCCGCCCCCCAGTGGCTGCGCAACAAAACCTTTCTGCTCCAGCTAAATCTGCGTCTTTGAATCTGAGCCAACAAACAGCTTTCTAGTCTGATGTTTAGAAAATACAGATCGTAAACTGGCTGAACTGCTCGGCTGCGACCCAGCGGAGGCTCTGCCTCCAGCGGGCTCCCAGCAGCACTCGAATCAGGTTGACCGGCTCCAGAGCCCGGACAATCCAAGCCTTTGCAGCTCATGGAGCTGCAGGAAGAAGCGGCTTGTGAGAGGCCGGGCTTGCCTCCCGGGCCCTGTGCTGGTGTCGGCTTGCGGGGAGGGGACGTAATGTGCACCCTTCCTCACCCCTAACCTCAACCCCAAGCAGTTAGCTTGGCTACGCATAAACATATCCCCAATCGCGGAGGTGATGCTGCGGGAAACAACACAATTTTAGCCGGAGGGGAACATTATTTGAGGGAGGCAAATACTTCTACGCAGCGCTAGAGAGACGGCCGGCTGGCACCGGTCTCTCCCGCTTTGAGGGTCGGTGTGTGTGTCAGAGTAAAGACATATTTAATCTATTAAGACTGGATGTGTTTGAATGAAAAAGGCTATTATCAGAAAAACAGAGCAGATTTATGTTTTCAATGAAAACATATCTCAGTGAAGAAAGGCAAAGCGCTAGCCTCCCGTTGTCATTCGTCTCAGCTAACATTGCATGTAAAAGTTATGCTAACTATTCTATGAAGTAACATTAATATGAGTCACAAAACATTTTGAAACTTACCATTCAGTGACCACCTGAAAAGAATCATTTTCAGCTGGCAGGGCTTCTGCTTCGTCCTCTGAATCATCAGAGGGCTCAAAAATATACGGCTGGATTAAATTTGTGGCAGCCATTGCTGAGCCAGGGAGATGTCAATCAAAACGAGGGATCTGTCAATCAGAGCATTATCTGCCACGCCACGTGGTCTAAACAGCAAAATGAGCTGTTTTTAAACCAGGTTTTCTAATAGTTATGAATGGTTATTTTCACTCAGACCTTTGTGGATGATTAATGAGACACTCGACTTTGATATAATATGTGCATTTTTACTATTTCAAGCTGTGTTTCCAAAGGCTTTAAAGCAGAGGAAGAAAGAAATCAGGGAAACGCCAAAAAAATAAATAGATTAAAAAAAAATGTCAGAATTTGAGAATTCACCCTCCTCCTGCAGCTCTCTCCTCCCTGTCCTAAGTCCCTCTTTCATTGTAGAGTTTTTCGTGGTTCATTCGCTCAGCTTCTCCCTGCCCCACTCTTTCACTGTAGCCCTTTTTACACAGAGATCGCTTTATAGAGCCGCTATTGAGTTCCTTCTTTAGGCCTCCTTTGCAGTTTTACACAGAACCAAATGATGGCAACATCATGTCATTGCAGTGTGGGATTTTAGACAGCATGCCAGTATTGCGGAATCAAAAGAGGCATGACATTCGTGACATGTAATGCAACTAGACTTGCACCGATTACAATTTTTTGAGCCGATACCAATTTCCGATTTGCAGAGTGTGATTGTGTGAGTGTGATTCCGATTTTGGCCGATTCCGATTTAATTTTTGTCAAACCACTTTACAGCACACAAGATATTGCAATATTTTCTATCTTTGCTTTATTAGAATATTTTAACCAAGATACAACCAGCTTTTCAATAATCATCTCAAACAAACAAACAAACAAACAAAAACACATTAAGAAACATTTTCCTTTTTGCTCAAATATAACTTCAGGTGCAGTATTAAAATAAGTAAAAAAGGCATACATAAATAAAAACATAGATAAATAAAGTAATAATTCTTGGTGTATAGCATTTGTGGGTAATTTCTTGAATAGACAAAAAAGTAAAAATATCTCCTGTGGAAAATTCACACAGGTCTTCAGGACAAGCCTGCCAGTAAGCGCGCGGACATGTGCATCTTTGGCACGCAGACACGCGCCTTGTCAGTTTCAAGCAGCACAGTGAAGCAGTGAGAGCTCCGCAGTTCAGTTTAACACAGACAATTAATAACTTTCTCCTTCTCTCTTTTGATGTGTGTGTGAATGATTAAGGTGAGAAGCCGGCCATGTTTCACTTCCTCACATCGCCCAAGCCGTGAGTTGCACGTGTGTGTGTGTGTGTGTGTGTGTGTGTGTGTGTGTGTGTGTGTGTGTTGCTGATGTTACATGATGTCAGTCATGCGGCGCACCGGGAATTTGATGGCGTTTGAAATCGGCATATTTTAGACTGACCGGCCGGTTGCAGGTCATGGCCGATCACGTGAAAAACGGCCCGATTCCAAGCACTGCCGATAAATCATGCAAGTCTAAACGCTACAGCATCGGCCTCTAGTGTGACATATGTGTCAGCAGCACTTTATAAATAATAACAATGGCAAAACATGGCAACAGCAGTCATGTACCATCTCTGTTATATGGTGGCTGATCTTGTCCTCTGCTTGGAGGGAAAGGAGCTCGCGAACTTATTGTTTTCCTAATTTGTGGACATTTCCAGCCGCTGTTCTTCCTCTTTTTAGCCACTAACTTCTAACTGCTACTCCGGCAGTGGGTTGCACAGATACACATCATCAAAATGTCATACCTGTGCCGCTGTTACTACCTCCATTCTTGGTTCAGAGGGGGGACAACTCTGCAGCATAACAAAGTCCCACTCTTTGAGCATAATGCAGGAGTTGCAGCTGTTAGCCACCGTTAGCGGCGCTGTTAGCCGCTGCAGCGCAGTGATGTGAGGAGAGGGATGAGGTGTGTGAGGTTGAGCCACTTGTCAGTTGTCAAAAGACAAGACGTGATTGGTTTGTTTTGATTTACACCCGCCCCAACAGTCCTTCGTTGTAAACACAGCCAGCATGGTGAGGAGGGGGTTTGTAAACTTGCGTCACGTGTGTCGGTGTAGGAGCCTGAATGAATACTCCATGAAGTATCGGATGACATGGTTTCATCAGTGTTATCATAGCTTTTTGGTACACAGCGGCTACCGTTGTTGCAATACGCGTTTGAAATAGTGAGGCGCTAGAGTGCGCCATCTGTTTGAATGCAATATATGATTTCAACGTTAGATGGGAGAAATTCCTACACACTGTGGCTTTAAAGAGGCAGTGTAAATGGGGCTTGTTCATCAGATCCATAGACTGTATAAAATAATGGACGTAGTCACCGTGACGTCACCTGTCCGTTTCTGAAGAGTGGATTTGAAGCTCAAAATACTCCGCTCTGGACGTTGCCATCTTGGCAGTGCCTGACTCCGCCCAACTCCCGGACAATCAAAAATGGGCAAAGAGGCAGGCCGAAGGAAGCCTGGTTGTTTAAACACGCCCACCTCGCTCGGCGCTGCTAAGTTAGCTAAGGCTAACAAGCTAGGCTAAGAAGCTACGAGGCTAAGAAGCTACGCTACTTTGGCTAGCCCTGTGGTGTTGGCTGCTCCCTTGATGCCAACTCCCTCACGAAACTTGAGGTAAGTTGAGTTTAGTTGAAACTAACGTTATACAACAAACCTTGAAACAATGATTCAGCTGTTATCTTAAAAAAACGCTTCAACTTTTTTTTAAATATATAACGCTAATAATTTATTACACTCATTTTACTTTCATATGCACAGTGTGGAGCACTGGTGACAGCTATGTCCGGCGTGGTGTCCAGAGAGCTGCAGAGACCTTGGGAATCACCCTCAGTATGCCGGGCGTCCGTGTCTGCTGGTTTGGCTGGGGTGGACTGCAGTGGGGAGGCCTTTTCTCCTTCTTTTCCCACTTCCTGCAAGGAAGAGCAGCACCAGATGTCCTCATCATCCACTGTGGCGGCAGTGACATGAGGAAGGTCAGCAGTGTCAAGCTGGTCAGCATGATGAAGGAGGACCTGCACCAGCTTCACCTCCAGTATCCTGGCATTAAGATAATATTTTCTTCATTGGCCCAAAGGTGCAGGTGGGAGACTGGTGGCAATCCAGCAAAGATTGATAAGGCCAGGAAATGTGTGTTATGGCTACATTTGTTCATAGTTTAAATGGTGCCATAATTGAGCACCCTCACATCAGACACATTCATCTCACACCTAGGAGAAAGTATATGTTTTTAAGTAAATTAGTTAATTGTCTTAAAGACCACCTCCAGACGCAGTGAACTGCTTACTGTTGGCAGTGTCACTGCTTTTGAATTTGGCCTTTAGGACACATTTTGTTAGGCCTGATCATAGCCCAGGCTGTCATGGCTAATGTTGAGTTTTTGATATTCAAGTTTTGATATTTGATATTAAAATTTCAATAAATTCTATTTATATTTGCACTCCTTTTGTCTTTGTTACTGACTGAATGTTGTATTTCACAATCAAATCTGACTGTCAATTGAAAGGGCAAACAAATCATACACTACAGACAAAACATTAAGCATTAATATTTAACATTGTCACTGACAAAAAATTAAGCAGTCCATTTCTGTGTGGGCCTGATTATTTTAACTTTGTACTTGAAGATAACTAAGCACCTTACACCCAGCAGCAGAGCCTGAGAAGATTTGGAGAGTAACCTTTGTTTGCTGCTCTGTTAGAAGTCTAGTTTTAACACAGAAGAATGAGACTGGATAAAAGGGCTCAAAGTGAAAAACAAAGAATTAGCTGGACACAGTAGTTTTGAAGCCCCCAAGGAGGTATCACTTGTTCACTATGTTGCCAACTCTGAGAGGGTCTTCTTCAGGCAAAGGTATTGTGGCGTTTTTATTAGTGAGGCAAACAGAAAGATAATCAGCCAATTATGTGTTGTTTTTTTTTAGCCTCACTATATAAGCCTCAATACCGAGCAATACCCACAGAACCTTCTCATATGTCACAACGTCACAAATAAATAATACCTCCTACGGGACTTAAAACTATTCAGTGTGCAGATATTTCCTTGTTTTTCACAAAAGGAGAATCGTTTCTCAGTGAATTTTCTTCATTTGTCTTAAAGAAATGTCCAAACAAAACCAGCACATAACATCAGCTTTTCATTTTTTTTTTTACATTCTGCTAAGATAAATGCAAACTTAAATCACCACTATATTTACAATCATCACAGGAAACTGATGAAAGACAGCTTTCAAAAAAATTGCTTTTACTCTAAAGTAAATTTTGTCTGATCCACTTTATATCACAAAAATTCTAACCATTTCACAAACAGTTTCACAAAATTAAGTCAAAGCTTGCATTCATGAAAACATCCATTTTAAAATGTTACAAAAAGTACACATGAAATAAATGAAAAGATTTATAACAGTAATTATAAAACCTATGGATTAGGACCCAGTGTCATAATTTGCAAAATCTTAATTTCTTGTTAAACAACCTCTTTACTGTGGAGTAAATATCACATTGGTCGAGGCGTTGTAACTTTCCACAAGTGTCCTACAAGAGAGAAAGATGACAGGTTAAAAACACAGGTAGAAAACATTGACAACAGCCTGTATTGATTAAAAGCCCACTCACCACCAAAATGATCTTATTGCTGAGTAAGTGGCTGTAATTTATAAAATAGTTTTGTGTTTAAGTTCTGTAGATATTCGACTTTATATTTGAATGTGATTTTAAATTTAACTGTACTATCAAGACAAGTGGAGTATGAATGTACAGTATGCAATTCATCCACATTAAAATTGTTGCTATCAAAAGGAAACTGAACTGTTACCAAAGCTCACTGCCACTGTGGAATCATGCTATGTTCGGCTGTCTCATTATGAGAATATTTTTTCCATTGGTTCTTCACAGACTGTGTGTGGGGGAAAAAGGTAGTAATTCTCACTTTGATAAAGGGTCTTTGCATAAAATGCACTAAAATGTTAAAGTTGGTAAATACATGTCATGTTCCTTGATTGATAAAATCTTCATTTGGCCTTTTGCATCATGGCAACACTAAACTGCACTGGTGTGTCAGTAATTTCACTTTATCAGGAATAGTACAGAGCAAGCTGTGCCCTAATCGAGTACTGAGTAATGTATGACAATTAGTAATTTATGTAATGCATTTAAATGTATTATGGACAATAATTCATCATTTTAAACTAATAAGTTTCTTGACTCTTTGTGAGGTACTGTATGAAAAAAAGGTGTCTTTATCCTGGAGTCAGTGCTGAAGTGATGACTCTCAAAGTGTTCACTGCACAGACGGGAAGTCTTGTTCGGAGTCCAGTTCTGTCTCCTCGTGTTGACTGTCCAATGGTCCAGTCTGTCTGGGTCACCTAGAGGAAAACTTTACACAGACAAATAGATATTAAAAGTAATATATGTGTTAGGTTACCTACTTCACAGACTCCTTTACATACAAACAATACAACTTAACTTACTTCAATGTTCAACAGATCATAATCAATTTATTTTAGCAAAACATAAAGGTGGTGGCCATAACAGTCCCCATATTCTGTCTGCATTATCTATTGTTGTGTAAGCACAGGCCTTTATCATACACTAATCTTATTAATATTTTATATTGTGACAGTCAAATGTCACATTAGTTTTTTTTTAATTACGTTACACACCTTATTGTAATTTCACACAGTTCGCCACTTTTTAATTCACATACACAAGTATAGCCTTAATGTTAAGTTAACGTTACACTGCTCATATGACAACGTTAACATTGCAACACGTTAGCTAACTAACGTGGTGGACCTTTAGTTTCAAACCTCACACAACCTTTTGTTCAAAATATTCTCTCCCTAAATGCCTAAATCCTAACACTTCTCTGTCAGGCTCTGACTTCGATACATCCCCGGACTGGCGTCTTGCTCGAAGGCTAACCGTTAGCTGGCTGGTTAGCTAGTTAACAAGCTAAGCTTGTGTTGTATCATATTGTCTGTGGCTCTGTAACTTGATGTGGATGTTGCTGCTGTGATACAGGTCGCATTTGAAAATGAGACCTCCAGTATCAACGTGATTTTAAATGTATTAAATAAAGGCTTAATAATATAATAATAAGCTGACAAGCTAGGTGGTGACCGCAGACACCGATACACGCTGCTGACAAGCTAGGTGGTATCCGTAGTGACCACAGACACCGATACCCGCTAATTAGTGCTAACATATAAACATAAATAAAATAATACTAGAATTTCCGAATTGCACTTACCGAAAAACCTGGAGCACAGACTTCTCGGACGGTCTGTTGGTATAATTAGTCGAACAGCAAGCCATATTACTCCAATATTTGCCTGAAAAATTATCCGAAAGGCACAAACACGGCTGAGAGGACAGGTTCAATGCCTTGAACATGGGCACGAATTGGCTGAGATGAAGCCGAGCAGACGGCCGAGTCGAGGCTTAGCTCCGCAGCGGAGCCAGCGGCTAGTTAGCATGCTAGTTAGCCACCCGTGATGGTGCGACCTGTCACTCAAAGTCACCACGCCCTTAATTATGCGCTATAGAGACCAAAACCATTTTTTGTACCAGGCTGTAAACATATTTATTTCTGCTCTAAAGTTGGGCATTTTAACATGGGGGTCTATCGGAATTGACTCACTTCCGGAGCCAGCCTCAAGTGGACAGTCAGTGAACTGCAGTTTTTGGCACTTCCGCATTGGTTTCACTCGTCTCCCCCGGAGGTTGGGGCTTGATCAGATCACAGTGAGACAAGAATTGGCTGCCAGCCACCTCAACGTCCCTCCACCGCACTCCCAACTGCTGTGGACTGCTTCCTCTGAAGGAAAGCTGGCGGCAGCTCCAAGACCCAATTTCAGTCAGTGGTTGTAGTAGCTTGAATTCAGCCGGGCCAGCCACCCAGCGCTGGGTATCACAGCTGGCTGATGGCCAGCAGCAGTGTCAGGTGTAACAGCAGCAACAGAAAGTTTGTTGATCCAGTTGGTGGTCGGGCATGTCCGGTCCCTTAGAGCTGGAATTTGTGCTGGCTGGATTTGGGTTGCTTTGAAGTGTAGGCATTTGCCGCAGGAATAGCAGCTTCTCTGCAGGATTCTCCTAACCCTAACCCTCAGGCTTTCACTGAAGGGACGTGCACTCACATCTGCATTTGTGAAAAAGCCAATAGGAGCACCCTCTCTTTGAAATGACCTTTGACTGGCTCATGTCACAGACTTGATTTTCTAAAGCCTTAAAAACAGAGCCAAGAGGAGGTGCAGGTGGCTAGTTTTCTCCCTTTTGTAGGTTTTTTTTTTTTTTAAAAAACCACCACAGATGTATGTGTCAAATATTGATTTGTGTATCAACCTCAATAACACAGTATTGGTCAGGCTACGTTGCAAACTTGTAAAAAGTTTGACTTACCAAACCTTCATGAATTCAGCATATTTATCTACACTGTTCACCTGTAAATTTATCATTTAGCCTATCATTTAGCATCATGTAGCCGAACCCTGACAGCCCAGAATGCACCTGGTCCGATTCAGCTGGATTGACATTGTACTCTGTTCTCTCAAGTGTGTGTGTGTGTGTGTGTCTGTGTGTCTGTGTGTCTGTTCTCTTGAAAACATTTGAAAACTCTGAGTTGGGGGTGGGGGGGGGGTGAGTTTGGGACGACGTTTTCAACTGTCATAACACTCGGCGCTCTGCACGGACATCAGAGAGCAGCCGCTCCCTGCTAGCCTTCATGCGGACCGCCGCTGTGTTGAATTATTGAACGGCCAGATGAGAAATCCCCCCCACCCCCCTTCCTTTTCCTGCTGGTGGTCCAAATAAAATAAGTTCTCACCACCTGCCCAGAGGTGGCTGCTGGTTCGGTGCACCGCCTCATGGACATCCTGTAAGGAGAGAAAACACACATCTGAAATTAAAAGGAAAATTACTAAATTAGTACTACTACTGCCAACAACAATAATAATAATCTTTATTTGAGCACTTCACAAAGGCAGCGAAATCAAACAAGTGATTTTTGTGCCTCACCACACCTTCACCACAGCATTAAGACATTTCAACATATGCGCTACAAAATAATGTTCAAATGTAACGTATCTATTGTTTGCAAAATGGACAATATAGATATTTTTTCTGGCAGTTGGGAAGGCAGTAAAATAAAATACAGACATAAATCCACTTCAGCACCATTTTTTTCTGCATTGACCTGTTGGTACATGGAGGCACTGCCTCAAAGTGCCAACATGTACCAGCATATATTGCATACACCTGAGGCACACTGAAAAGGTTAACACCTGTTTTTAGGCCTCTGCGTCAGCAGTAGTCATGGCCACATGCTATATGTTGGTGCAGGTTGTCCGTCCATTCATCCCATGCTCTTGAATGTGATACCTCAGAAACGTTATGGTACTCCAAGATAAACTGATCAGAATTTGGTGGTCAAACGTCAAGGTTACAGTGACCTTGTGTCCATATTCATTTCTATGAATGCAATATCAGAAGAACGCCTTGAAAGAATTTCTTTCAAATCTGGCACAAACATCCACTTGGACTCAACAATGAACTGATTAGATTTTGGTGGTCAAAGGTCACTGTGACCTCACAAAACATGCTTTTGGCCAGAATTCTTCTTCTAATTATGACAAAACTTCACACAAATGTCTGATAGAATAAAATAATGAAGTGATGACATTTTATATTCAAAAGGTCAACTTTACTGTGATGTCATAATGTTCTACATAGAACACTTCTCTAGCCATTACTCAATGTCATATCTCAGGAACAGAAGGGGAGACATTTATTTAGATACTGAATTGGTGGCATTAATCTTGAAACTGTGCTGACTTGTATAGATCTTTTGTGCTGCAACTTGACTGGTTTACAGAGGCGTGCAATCACAAGGCTGTAATTCTAGTTCACTTTAAAATGAACCCAAAATTACATCTGTAGTATGATTATTAAGTAAGAAAAGAAACAGAGGTATGTTGCCGTTTTCTACCGGTAAAAATATTTTTGTTATAATAAAAAAACATTCTTTATCTAGTTCTGCATTCATAGCGGAAACATATTTTCTTTTAATTTATATTCAAATAAATGAAAACAAGAATTATTGTATGTTTGAAGTAATTCGCAGCCCACTTGGTCAAACTCTGCTGCAGAATAGTGGTTGTTGTTACACTTTTGCCTCTCTGGGAAGTTGATATCAGTCACTTCTCAAACTTTTTCTGTTTCCAGCTTCTCAAATGTGAGAGTGTGCTGCTTTTTGTTCTTACTTTTCTGGTAAATAAAGTACTTTTTTGGGTTTTGGACTGTTGGTGGAACAAAACAAGAACTGTGATGGCGTCCAAAATGCTCCCACACACGACTTCTGTTCAGCTCGTTTACTGTATTTTAATGTTAAAGTGAACAACAATAGTTTACGGCAGGCAACAGGACATGCAACGAGTCAGAGAGACATTTTACCAACCAGTGGTGGAAAGTATCTTTACTACATTTACTCACTACATTTCTGCTACCTTATGCTTTTACTTCACTACAATTCAGAAACAAATGAAATTTTTACTGCACTATATTTATTTCATGACTTTGCTTACTTTGCAGATTCACATGAATAATACAAAGTATAATAAACAAATAAACTGTGATGTATTATTAGAGATTAAACTATCCAGCAGCATATAAAGCAACATTAAAGTGATGAAAACACTAATGCATACATTATTATAATCCAATGGTATAATAGGTATTATTCTGAAATCAAAATAAAACACGTTCATCATATGTTTCTGCAAACCACAGATACGTATGTTACAGGGCTGCACAATACTGGGAAAAATTGACATTGTGATTTTTTTTTTTGCCCCCAGCGATATATATTCCGATTTATATTTTGTTTTTTTAAGGATGCATTATTTTCCACCAGATGACTTCAGTAGGTCTACTTGGTGAGGATTAATCATTCTGGAATTATTAGGATGATATTGCTGAAAATGTGCTGAAAATAGGCATTTGTTCAGTGAAACCACCATCTCTTTCAGTGTTTCCCCTATAGGCCTATGCGACTAGCAGCGGAGCACCACGCTGTTGATTTTTTTTTTTTTTTTTTTCCCTTCTTCTTTTTTTTGTTTTTTTTTTTAGCTCTTTAGAAACTACCATTATATTATTTGGCACTACGGACGCTTCATAACCAGGTCAATTCACGCACTTGTGAGTAAAGCATATAAGAGGAGAGGAGAGGGCTCCATATTATCTCTTCATAAACTAAAGTTATATTATTTTGTGCGATGGACGCTTCATATAATAACATAACATTATACTATTTATCGTGTTATACGGTGAAACATTTCACCTTATAACATCATGACTTATATTGCTTACACAACGTAAATGTAATTTCTGTCTCTGACATGGTCGCGCCTTTACAGTTCTCCTCTGCTATCTGTATCGCGCACGGCAGAGTTAAGCCCCGATGCGTGTGCGCACACACACACACACACACACACACACACACAGTTGAGCACACTAGAGCATGGCTCAGGCCGCATTTTCCCGAGTCTGAGATATTTATAATCGAGCCAGGCCCGAACTCACAGCACGGCACTGTGCCCACAGTCAATGGAGCGGAGCCTGTGTTGCGTTCAGCCATTGTCAAGTTCTAGCACTTGAATAGGCCATTTATTTTTTATTCTACTAAATTAGGGTCAGTCATTAAAACTGAAGCGAGTCTAGAACAGTGGTATAGTGGCCGTTTTTAACATACCCATGTACCTAGACCACTTAGTCTGCAAGGGATCTCAGCTTTGACTCATGCTTCTGTTCCTTTTTGTGAAGACCTGAAATACTGACATGAGGCAGGGAAAAATCTGAACAAGCTTAATCTGAGATTTAAAAACAGCAGTCAAAGTCATACATCTGGTCAGGTCCACTACAGACTTGATGTCCTATTCCTATATTTTCTCTCATGTTACATACTGTTACACACTGTTACACACTACAACACTGCATGACACGGTGAAAAACTTAATATGATCTAGGGATGCACCGAAATGAAAATTTGTAGCCAAAGCTGAATAATATTAAGCGCTTGGCCGAATACCGAGTACCGAATACCAAATATCGTTGTTTAGTTTTTCATTAGTTTTTGCAGATGAACCCCCTCCAGATTAGTGTTGGGACCAAAATTGGGACCCACTGTGCGATACCAATGAAAATATCATGGTTCTGAGTAGTATCACGATACCACAGCGAAAATGAGGGAGATGTGCCTTTTGTCATTTATAAAAAGATAAATCACTTTTCTATAATACATCAATGATATTTCAGTGGAATAAATTTCTTATTGACTTATTCATACTTCAAAAACAGCACCAGTGAGTGATGAACATAGGGGGGATCAAAATAAAATAAGGATCAACCAGCCACCCTCCTCCCCTGACAAGTCCCTTCATAAGTAAAGAACAGTCCCTAAAGTGCGGTGAGGTTTGTGGGCCGTGAACGGCTCGTTTCTCCTCTGACACATCACGTACGGTCTGTGTTCGGCTGGCTCGGTTGTTCAGGTACTTCTGGGTAGCCCACACGCCAAGAAGAGGATATTATTGGAGCCGACTTCTCCGTCGCCCGGTAAGACGATGGCTGCCGTATTTGACAGGAATACATTACTGTCTGTGTCTGTGACCCCCGTTCAACCCACAACCGATGGGATCCGCCTTTCGTTTCTGCTGGTGGTTGAAATCTGTAGGCTGCTCGCACAGCGTGCTGAATGATTTAAGCCTATTTTGCTCGCACAAAACTATTTTTAGTCGCAAATGCGAGTGCGGTGATGGACGGATCGCCACACTGCCGACATTTTACTCCGCCCGTCAAGGCACGCTGTTTGATTGAGTTATCAAAATACGCCGCTATTATTCGGCCTTGCTTTTAACTTATTCCACCGAATACTGAATATGCGTTTTTTTTTGCAATATTCGGCCGAATATATTCGGTTACCGAATATTCGGTGCATCCCTAATATGATCCAAACCTATGCAGACTTCATGTTGTCTTCAAGCACAAAGTTATAACAATGCCCATTTGTCGTGCGCACTCAATGGCCTTACGGCACCATACCTGATGCAATTAACTTGTGCCTTTGTTCTAACACAGAAATAACAAACAGATAGTAACTATAAACATAACCTTAGCATAATCTACTACTATACACTATTCAAATTATACAGAAACCTCTGTGCAAACTTAAATAATATCAGAACCTATATGATTTGTTATATCAACACACTCTTACCAAATATAAATATGTGCTTAAATGGCTCTTACAAGCCGTCTGCAGATTGGCAGGTGTCCCATTATCCCCTAGCCTGGCGTTGCCAGACCCAATTCGCAAAACGTGAATGGGTCTGGACATGGAATGGGTCTATTCCCAAGGGGCAGTATCAACAGCTGTCACTCAGAGTGCCCCTTCACGCAATTGGAAAGACGGAAAACCAATCAACGCCACTGTAAACAGACCAGCAAGCTGCAGCGGAGATGAGCTGTGATGATGTCTGGAAAAGAGTGTTGCCGTGTTGGCAATGTCCGCTGCGGATTTCCTCCTCACTGTGGACCGCGAGTTGCATGGCTGTGATTCCCAGCTTGGTCGCTTCCCTGACCTGCTCCTCCATGAGAGCAACTAGCGGAGAAACCACAACAGCCACTGGGTTTTCACTGAGTCCCATCTTTTTCCAGATCAATGGAGCCAGTTGGTAAATTAAACTTTTACCAAACCCCGTAGGAAGGACGGCAAACACATCCTTTTTCAATAAAAGCTTTCAGTTCTTCTTTAGGTTCTGCTTTTAAAGAAAATATACATTCCAGTCTGTTCAACACATTTACCATAGCAGTTTCAAAATCAGTAGCCGTGTTGGTTGTTTACAAATGCATTCTCCTCCTTGTCCCTCCTATGCTGATGACGTGCGCTCCAAAGTAATAAATGGTTGTGATTGGCCCGGTAAGCTTTAACCAATGCCAGAATGCGCCTTAATGATTGCATGGCCAGACTGATCTGCAGATCGAAATCGAATATGAGCTCCCGAGATCAGGATGGTTTTACCAGGCTAATTATCCCCTCCATCTCATGATGACAGAGTCAGCTCGTATACTACGTCACTTTAGAAATATTTATATGATATGTATGAAACGTACAAATGTAGCATACCTGTGGTTTCCAGAAATGTACAATGCCAACATATTTGTCTGGAGAGTGGGCTGCAATTCTGCAATGAGTACTTTTACTTTTGGTACTTTAAGTAGCCTATATTTATACTTAGTTAGGTTTTGAATGCAGGACTTTTACTTGTAGCATAGTACTTACACTGTAGTAATGCTATATAGGGCTGTCCTAAATGCTTCAAAGCTTCTACTTTTGCCATGGTAATCAAAGTCCAAATCAGTGTTCAGTTGCTTTGTTATGCCCCCACGCCATCGATAGCTGTGGCTGGAAGCTTTATGTTTACGGCTTGTCCGTCTGTCCATCTTCATGTGCGTACGTCAGTTCCATTCTCGTAAACATAATATCTCAAGAACATATTTACAGAATTTCTTAAAGTTTGGCACAGAGGTCCACTTAGACTCAACAATGAACTGATTAGATTTTGGTGGTCAAGGGTCACTGCGACCTTCCATCCATCGTAAAGAAGGCAGTGCCTCAGGAAGGCCTTCAGGGAGTTTCTTCAAATTATTCACAAACGTCACTGCGACCTCATAAAACATGTTTTTGACCATAAGTCGTGAATACTCACGCTAATTAAGACAAAACTTCACACAAATGTCTAATAGGATAAATAATGAAGTGATGACATTTTATATCCAAAAGGTCAATGGTCAACTTCACTGTGACATCATTTTCTGCGAAAACACTTTTCTGGCCATTATGCAACATTGTAACTCAGGAATGGAAGGGGAGACATTTGGTCAGATACTGAATTGGTCATAGGATTGCGGGTGCCCTTGTCTTTCCTCAGACTCATAATAACAATAACAGCAAACTTTTTGAAAAATGACGTTTTGAACCTTTGAATATTTGGGGGGAATTCAAAGCCCCAGAAATGATAATCGGGACAGCCCTAATAAAATATATGTGTACTTCTTCCACCACTGCATTTTACTAACCTGTTGCACTTTTGCACCTGGAATTCTTTTGTTTGGACTGATAGTTTCAGATCTAATACTTAACATTTCTCTATTTCACACTTAGAAGAAGAATTTTTGAGTAAGAAGTGATGAGGCGTATTTTGTTGCGGTACTGCCACCGCTGCCTTTTTCTGAGTTTATTAACTAACCAGGATAGGGGTGCAAGATATTTGAAAAAACTGACATTGCGTTTTTTTATTTTAATTTTTGCAATATATTTTGCAATATTTAAAAAATACAAGAATTTTCACCAGATCACTTCCTGAATTTGTTTCAAATTAAAAGCCCCTTATAACCTCAGATGAGAGAATCCCTCCATTTTCTAAATAGGCTTTTATTGTGAATCATTTGCAGGAACTTGGTAATGGAGGATTTGGTGACTTGTATGTTTACGTATGGTACTTAAAATGTAGCGCCTGCCATCTGCTGGCGCTTTTTAGGTGACTACAACAACATTTCAGCTGGCACATGAACAGACACAGTGACTGAAATAATAGTAAAAGTAATAAAAATAGGACAAGAATAATCTGATGACATCACACACACGTCGTGAAAGATGACCGGGGATAATTGGTGTGTACCATCGTGTAGTGTGTCATGTCTGTCAGCCAAGTCACAGCACGATTTTATGACTCCACAATCATGTAATGTGACATAGTGACTTTCAGAATGGGCAAAAAAGTTGTGTAGTGTGTACCAGGCATAAATACTCCTTTACCGTTTCTCCCTCTTGCATGTCGCTCATTTTCAGTGTGTGACTGCAGTGTGTGCATGAGAGGGGGAGCTGAATGCTAAGAGGCAAAACAAAGTTTACATGTTCTAAAAAAAGAGAAAACATTGCATGTCCTGCGATGTGACTATCGCACATACGCACATCACGATGGTGATGTTCAAATGATATATCGTGCAGCCCTAAACCAGGATCATTCAGACTCCATCAGGAACACCTTTGCATGTATTTTGAGGAAAACTGGAGAAGATGTGTCTCCTGTTGCTTGTGTCTTTGTGACAAACAGAATCTCTCCTTTTTCAGAAAGAAGGAAATAGAGAGCATGTCTGAATCCTGTCAAGGGCTTCCCCTCTCAGAATCAGAAGCTCCAGTTCATGGTGAAAACAGTGTGCCAGTGTACTTGTTGGATTGTTGTGGAATGACCTGAATATGCCAGACGTTGCTGCAGGCTGTTTTTGTTGTCTGACTACAATAACAGCTGATGTAGATGCTCACAGCACTTCCTGGGAGGAGAGGTGGGAGAGTTTGGCTGAATTTTGAGAGCTTTGTCAACGAGAGAGAGAAAAAAAGTGAGAGAGCAGGGGAAAAAAACATGGAAATAAAGTGAAGTAAGATAAAACATTCATGGTTCTCTGCAGGAAAATTAGATCACTGCAGCAGCTAATAGTAACAGGAAGCTGAACACAAACACAGAAATGCAATTTAAAGACAAATCTAGAGAGTCTGGGGTTTTTATATCAGCCCAATAAATTAAAAGTATTATAGAGGCTTTCTGTGATGAACTATGGGGAGAGTGATTGGAGAACAGAAACATGGATGGATGAAAGAAGCTGAACAGCCCTGAAGGATGGAACAAATGTTAGAAAAGTATAAAACAAGAGGCAGAGCACTGGAGAATATATTAAAGATAAAAAAAGAGCTTAGTGGAGCTGCAGACCACTCTTACATGGAGAACAAATTAAATCCAGGGCATCTATAGGACCTTGAAAAGCCTTGAAACAACTTGTTCCTGAATACTGTTATACACAGTGAAGTTTTACAGGTTTGAAGTACTTTCCCAAAGGTTGCTTTTTTTTTCTTCTTTTTTTTTTTTCATTTCTTTATTGAAATTTGTTTTGTGTCTTTGGTAATACGCACTGCATTACTGGAGGTTGTTTGTGTATGGTTGATATTAGGGATGCACTGATTCTGATTCCAGTTGACCTGTCGCCAAGTCCTACTCCGGACGCAGATTGGCCAATCATAACGTAGCATCTGGCCAGCTCAGACCAGGGTCGGACAACAACACAGCTGTGCTTCATTGACTCTAATGGAATCGTTTCAGAGTTCCTTCATTTTCAGGCAGGTTTTGTGGATTTTGAGCTAAATGTTGTGCCTGGGGCATGTCGTGTATTAATGATACTCATGACCTGGAGAGGTTGGAAGGAGACATACATTTCCTCCCCGTTCCAAAACCAAAATCAAACCCTGAAAAGTGTAGGGTTAGCTAGCAAGCTACTGAAGATATAGCCTACTGAATGCAGGGTCCGACATTAACGGTTGCCCAAATGCCCAGGGCAAGTAAAAATAGCCGGCAGGCCAGCACACCCTGCGCAGACATGCCCGATCAGGCAAGCAGCACCGTTTCGATATTTTTTATCTATTTTTTTTTTTCTAATTGCAGGGCAGGAATTATACCACGGCCAAACAACCAGTACCGTGGATGCCCCGGAGTGTGGCCGTAATGCCCCTCCTACCCATACGGCCAGTGTAGCATGCCCTGTTTTTTTAACATTAACATGACAAACAGCAAGGCTACGGCTAACAAGAGTGTTAGTACAACGTACTAACACTCCTCAGACAGACAGACAGAGACACACACACACACACACACACATACCGGACAGCCTCTCAGTCCTTAGCCGCTAACGTTAGCTCATGTAGAACACAGGTACCACACAAACTTTTACAAAGGGTCATAATGTGCTTCTAGTGACTGTCAAATCGCCAGCGAAAGTTGTTTAAAATGTGGACACGGAGAGCAGCTGTTAGTGCCTGCTCTCATGGGACAAAGATCCTCTGAGAAGAAAGACAGTTCACTCTGCTCTGCCGCCAGGAACAAACTAGGAGGCAAAGATCCTCTCTGAGGAAGAGTGTTCACTTTGCTGCAGGGTTCACCAAAACTTTTTTTGTTTTTTTCTTTTAATAAATTGAACACACATTAAAGAACATACAAGATCCTGTAGAGAATTAATACACATAATACAATACAATAAACATTGTCAAATTAAATGAAGGAAGAGGATTTTTTTAAAGGCAAATTAAATATTGGGGATTTATGTAAAAATATCCATAGAGACATATAAATAATTATATAATTAAAGATATGTAGGCTAAGTTAGGTGAATACTCCTGTCAGTGACCCTGACCACTGGCATTGGCAAAAGAACTGGAGTTGGTCCCCGGACGCTGCACTGCGGCTGCCCACTGCTCCCAGTGTATACAGTAGGATGGGTCAAATGCAGAGGTCTGATTTCGTTTCAATGTATGTAATGTGCTGAGAAAGGGCAATAAAGAATCTTCTTCTAATATTTTCTTAATAACTAGGAGATAACAAAAGAATAAAGAGATTTCAAAGACTTAAAAAATAAGGGACATGAATCAAAACAACAAGAAATGAGATATATCCCCAGTCATGCACACCCAGTTTTAATAAACTCAGTACTGTTTTTCAACACATATATTGTTTTGTCTTCATTGAATGTAGTTAGCGCATATTGTTATTGCGCCATTGGTTTTGGCCTTGGTGCCCCACATTTTGGCTGTGATGCCCCAATAAATTTGTATTTATCAAAGGCCAAAATGGCCTTGCCCTAAAAATATCTTAATTCCAGGCCTGTAATCGTGTATTTCCTCTCCTGTTTCTGTCCTCGGAGGGGCCAGTTGCAGTGTGCTGCTTTTTTATGTGCTGCTGCCTTCATTGGCTGAGCGTCTCTGCTGACGTAAGATATAAGTCATGAGTGAAAATATGCACCACACAGCCAGAAAAAGAACCTCTTAGGTAGGGCAAGTAAGAATTTAGATGGGGCAAGTAGATTTGAGAAGTACTTGCCCGGCAGGGCAAGTAGGAAAAAATCTTAACCTCGGACCCTGTGAATGTATATGTATGCTGCTTTTGCTTTTAAATGATTATAACACAAAAAAGACCTACCCTGCTATACAGGAGCCAGTGAAGGGAAGCAGGGAAACTTTGCTGATATTCAGCCGGCTGTGTGTCATCACATTGTGCGCAGATGAACGTTGTTTGACTTCCCTCAGACATCCAAACCATGACCTTTGCCTAAACCTAATCAAGTAGATTGTTTCACAATGTGAGCACATGTGACTTTCATTGGTACTCTCCAACAGTTACTGGCAAACATCCTTTTCTGTTATTTAGGTGTGACAACGTGTTGTTTATCTGCATTGAGTTTTGAATATTTTTCCTGATCACAAGTGGCCTTCTGTTGCCCAGCTCTGCCTCAAAAACACAATTTTAACATCCTGCAGGGCTTCAACCCCTCAGGTGTGTTAGATAGAGGGAGAGATGGACGGAGAGATGGATGGAAAGATGGAGGAGGAAGAAGCATTCTGTCAGAAGTAGGTCATTTCTCTGCGTAGGAACAACAACAAAAACAACATCAGATAACAAACTGATTCAGTGTTTCTATCTTTTTATGTGAGCTGACTCAAATTCAGTCTCTCACTCTGTCGCTTTTTTTTTTGGTTTGTCATCGATGCCTCTCCATCTGTCTCTCCTCTAGGTCTCTTTTCTTTCTTTCTATCAGAAATATAACTGATCTCCTGTTTTTTTTTTACTTGTCTTCTTCCTTTTCCCCCTTCCCCTATCTCCTCTCCCTTTCTCCTATTCCAAAGATCATACGAGAGAATTCCCACTTAAGTTTTTAGTCACACAAAGTTTTAAATTTTAAACACAAGAGCATCTCACTCTGCCTCTGTCTACAGTAAACACCATTTCTTGTTAAAGCCAAGCACATTAATTGATAATTAATAAGAAATATGCCTTCACATTTAAGCTGCCATGGCAGAAGCAGCACAGGTGTAATTCATCACACTAACGCAACTTTCAGATAATGAAAGATCAAAATCAAAGCAAGGTCAAGATATCTCTCTATTTTAGTTTCCAAACTCTAAAAACACTTGACCCTACACTTCCAATAATGCAGCTCAACCTGCAACCTATCTGCCCAAGTCTATCAAAGTTACATTAATCCACAGGACTTATCTTATTAGAAATATATGGTTGTTGTCACATATGGTCGGGACATAAACAGTAGAGGTGTAACAATCCTTCAATCTGGATCGTTACATCAATTCAATGATCAACAATCCAATATCATTGATGCAAAGTGAAAACATCAGTCCACATTGTCATCTTTAGGACGCTTTTATTTTTTAATTCTGTATCATGGTCAAACGGCAGCAGGCAGATGGCAAACAGCCAAGAGAAAGACAATGAGAATAATGTTATTTACAAATCAGCAGTGTGGTAATATTTTGGATAATGGAGAAAATACAGGTCAACAGACAAATCACATGCTGCATGTAAACAACGACATTATCAGATAACACGATGTACCTGCCTGGATGGCATACTCCCCTAACTTCTCAATACAGCAACATATGTGTTTTGATAATGTTCGGCTGAAAAACGTGCATGTAGGCTGAAATTCAAACATGTTGTTCTGTCAGGGGATGCAGTGTCTTAAACCAACAGAGAGTAAGACAAATAATAATGCCACATGTAATCTGTTAAATTATGAGTAGAGAACATAGAAGTCCACTAGCTGCTAGGCTAATTTATGCAATGTAAACATGCGTAAGCCAATAATGGGTTATTAGCAAAAACAAGTGTTTTTTCTCTGAACCTCGACAGTTACTACTGAGCTGAATTTGGTACCTTTATTTAGGTGTGCACAATATTGGATTATTTTTGGTTATATCCCATATGCGAATATATAGCGACTAATTTGGCAGATAACCAATACCGATATCGATATATTCACTTTTTTCCCCAGTTTATTTTAGTGATCATCAAATCTCTTCTGTAGTGGAGTTAACATCACATTAAACATGCATACTCTGAACGGAGACATGAAATAAAATGCTTTTCAATGTAATATTCATTCAATGTGCAAAATAAGAAAACAATTCTGGTAGTTCATTTTAAAGCCAATATTGGCTGATACCAATACTGCTCTGATATTATCGTGCATCCCTACTTTTGTTAAATGGTATTGTTGTTTTATGGCTGTTAGAAGAAGTTTGTCTTCTGGGCTTTAAGACAGATGGTGGGTAAAATGAAAATATTTCTCTCAGAAAGGTCTTATTATTTACAGTATGTGTTAAAAGGTAAAAAAGAAAGGAGTGACAGCTTCTTCTGTAACAGATTGTTTTAAATGATCAGATAATATTGTGTCATATCAATTGCAGGCCCCTGAATCACATCGAATCAAAATCGTATCGTGGCAGACTTTGTAATAATGTCAAATATCGTATTGTTGACCAGAGAATCGATATAATATTGTATTGTGATGAAACCAGTGATTTACACCCCTAATAAATAGTGAATATCAAAGATGTGTTCGAGGTCATTAAGAAGCAACCCAATTACCAGGGTTCAACCATGGATACACATATGTACGTTATTATGTAGCGAATGCCGTTTCAACAACACTGGTGAACTTGTGGTTAGGTTTACGTACAAAAACCACTTAGTTATGGTTAGGAAAAAATCATGTTTTTGCTAAAAAACCTGCTTGTGGTGGAACAATCAACTGAAAATGCAGCAATGTCTCTGTAAAAAGCAACCGGCTTTTGTGGCACAGTCCCAGCTGGAAACACTGCAATGGGTTGCTAAAAACACCCACATTAAAACACAGGGATTCCCTAAAATAAGAACCAGTTATGTTGTTTGTTGGCCTCAAACGGCGATCTGCTGCTTGGCAGGCACCTCGCCTCTGTTTTACATCCACCATCCCCTCCATCTTCAGATGACAAAGTCAGCTTATACACTTTGCCACTTTAGAAACATTGAAATGATTCATATAAAACATCCAAATGTAACATACTCATGGCTTCCAGTAACGTGGAATGCCAACATTTTCCTCTGGCGACTGGGGTATTAGAGGAAACAGTGTTTTCCTTTATCAATTTATCCACCAGACAGTGCTGTCAGATCTATTTTTTTCTTTGTAAAATGTTGTGCTCAGAGCACATGCATGTCTATTAGTAAAGCATCATTGTATCATCAAAATGTACTCAACATTTATTAACATACTAACATGTAGCATGCTAACATGTAGCACATTTGTTATTGGAATTTTAAGCTTAATATGATGATTACTAAAAGTATGAGCTGAACCTGTGCATGCTGTGTTTTAATTCCTTTTGAATTTCAATAGAAATATTTGTGGTTTACTTACTGGTTTTTTCTGAAGCCTTCAACCACATCTCAGGGTTTTCCTCCGTGGATGTTGCTTACTAAGATCACTAAGCATGCTTTTGAATTGCAGGCTAAACTTACAAACTGAATTAAAAAGGTAAAACCCTACTTTAATCCCCTATTTAGCAATTAGGAGCAGTATTTGAATAAATGGTTTACTATAATGTAGTTGGAAGCAGTGATCATTTGATAATCAATTCATTGTTTAAGTGAGGACTCTTTTACATTTTTCAGGCCAAGGCCCCCTTAGCTGTAATAGAGACAGAGCAGGGACCCCCTGCTACATATATGTATAAAACTGAGTTGCACTTGAGCAGTGCCACCCGCAGCATACAAAGCATAGACAGCATAGGCGCATGCTAAGGCCGCCATCATCCATTAGGGGGCACCACAAAATGTTTATCTGTAACTATTTTTTACTAACATTATTACTGCTATATTTTGAAATATTACACAAGGCCACAACAACGTAACTACGCAACAAAGCCTACTAAATAATAGAGAGGCCTTTTGTTCCCCCCAGCCCCCAGCCCCCAGCTCCCCTCCCCATCTCGTTACACTTTACCTTCTCTCTGGGGGAGATGGGCAAGTTATCTGACGTCACGTGAACCCTGAAATGCGCTGTATCGTTATAATGTCAAAACAACAAAAGCTCTCTGGTGCCCAATCAACTACCACTACATTACTGAGAGGAGTGTATGTGGAACGAAAGAACGTGAAGTCAGCAGGAGGAGAGCGAGTTATCGTTACCTCTAAGCAGCCGGTGGACGCAACAAACAGTTCACAGAGGTTGCATTGATTTACACTGAAGTGTTCAAGCTCTGTTCAGTAAAAATTAGAGTTGGGCGAAGGTAAATTATAACATTCTCATGAAAAACAGCAACAAATGTGTTAATATATTTTCACAGCACAATAAAAAAAAGATATTAGAGAGGGAATAATGATGTATCATATATAGTAAAAAGGGTTTTTGCTTTTTTAAAAGATGCTTTTCATGTGAAAGAAGGTCATGTTAAAGGTTGTTTCATAAATGTTTGTTATTAAATTTGTGCTCATTTAAAGGTAGTGTAATGAAGGACTGAATGACTTTAAAACTGTTCATTTATTTTTTACAATGTAGATTTTTTTGTGTTTCCTTGGAACAAAAGAAGAATAAATAACAAAAAACAAACAAAACACTAGAAAAACTTCGGTTTTTCGCTATTGGCTAAATTGTTATTTTAAACATTGGTATTAGTATTGGCCCAGAATTTCCAAATTAGTGAATTGCTAGTTCAATTAGAAAGTTAATTTGTACATGCTATTATTATTTTACAGTGTCATATATTATTTAATTGTTTATCCCTCTGAACTAGTTAATTTGTAATTATTTTTTTATTATTGATTTATATGATTACCACAACATATGTACAACAAGTTACTGAAAGCAAATTAGCACATCATTTTATCTTATTTTTTATTCTTAGCTAGGTAGTTTATTTGCATTTTGGTTATAAATGTGCAGTGCTTTGATTAGTGAGCTGCAGCAAATGACATGTTTTTTATGTTTAATAAACTGGTTATTTTGAGCTGTCAGGTTACATTAGGTTTCATAAACCGTTAAAATGCCCTTATGCCTGCATACAGCTACATTATGTTATAAAGCATTTAATAAGTGTTTATGTAATGCTTAAAGGGCCAGTGTGTAAAATGGGTTGAAAACCGTTGGAAACAGTGACATCAGTGGTTAAATTCTAGATTGCAGGGCTCATTCGCTCACCCCTCCCGTCGGGTAAATGACGGTGGCCTCGTAGGGACAAAAAGCCTTGCGCACGAGTTTTTCTGGAGTAGGTCTATCTAGCGACGAGGTGAATGTTTATTTAGAAATCTAAACCATGTTACGATATTGTAATGAATCCCTCACGAGCAGGAGACCAGAGGAGCGTTCGGGGAAAAAGGCCCGTTTATTTGAGCACTCCAGAAACTCCGGTAACACTCCACTCCGTCCCAAACTCTGACTCTTCTGGCGTAACAGACACACTTCATAACTTTACACACATACTCGTTTACCATACTAAGTGGGGACCCCCCTCCCATCTCTGCTCCGCCAATCTCCAGCCCGCACACTGACTGACAGTGTAGCCGGTAACAGAGCTCAGCTGTTTATTTAGCCTAGCAATATCTCCGGACTATAGTAGCTGCAATGGACGACTTTGAACGCGATTTTGAAGAGTTTCTTGTAGCGGACACAGACCCAGAGCCATACCTGTTTGAGCCGGAGCACACAGATGAGGAACTCCATGTGTTTGATGCTGAGTGGGTGAGAAGAGAGGCTGAATGCACAGAATGGGATTCGGTGCTACTGCTGCCATTGTTGGGGAGATATCACCAGGAGGAAAAGCGCTGCAGAGAGTGCATCACAAGGAGTGAAGTTGCGTCTTCTTTTCCTCGCAGATGACGTTCGGGTTCATTCTCTCCTGTTGCGTGGTAAGTGTGGTCCATTCGCAAACTTTATAACTAAAAAAACTTTTCACTACTCTCTATCGACGAACTACTAACACTCTGCTGTTTCCTCCTCCTTCTTCCTTCCTTCCGCTGTCTTCGTTGGTTCATTTATACACGCGAAACACGTTCTCTGGCTGGCTGAATTGCCCACTCAGTCTGCCGTACATACATGGCATACATTTTTTTCTCACACAGATTGAAATGTTTATTGCACTCATAAACTTTGACAAATGAAAAAAAAAACACACAAACAATCAGTTGGCCATTAAAGAACAGTACCACCCAAGTTAAAAAAAAAACCCTAAAAAGACAAAATAAGTGCACTTTTAGTGTTCTTTGAGCCAAAATATAATTTGAGTGCAACAAATGCACTGCAAGAATTAAAACAAATAAAATGCGTTTTGACTTGGGTAAAAACAGTGTGATTCATTTAGAATGTATAGCATATGGCCCTGAACATGGCCCTTCATAAATGGCTTAAAGATTCTTGCCCAGAAACAGGTCTCTGTCAACATGTTGAGGCTTCAGTGATGAACAATGACACATCAGTTCTTTGGGTCCAATAAAACAGAATTTGAGTATATATTTGACTATAAGAATTCTTAACAAAAAACTTTATAAAATACATTTTGACCTGGGCACAAACAGTGATTTCTTTAGAACATATGGCCATGAATATGGCCCTAAACATCGTGTATAATTGGCTAATAGATTCTTGGCCAGAAACACAAGTCTGTCCACTTGTTGAGGCTTCAGTGATTAACGATGACATGTCACAATGTTTCCCTCTTTGCTGAACAGTCATTCAGAAGGTGAGCTTGTAGCAGGTATGCATAAGTATTTCTTCGCCAACACAGAGAATTATGGATATTGGCCCTATTTTGCTGCCACCAGGTTAAGGGGTCATCTACACTGCCGACGTTCTTGGTCAGAAGCTATGAATCCAGCTCTGAGGACACTGCTTGCTCTAGATTAAAGGCTTGGTCAGACTCCTCATTGCCTTGTGCTGCTTTTAAGAAACTTCCCAGGGTCTTTCGGCCCTTCTTCGTGGGGGGTGCCGGGGGCAGTGGATGAGGGACTTTGCTGTGAAAGAATTAAGGACATTAATATTAACTAATTGTAATATCACAACAGTTAAGGATCAAAGTTCATTTCAGTTGTATAACCACTTAAAATCTGAACATGATCTTACCTCAGCTGGATGGTGGTGGGTTAGGGCAGCCATCTCATCTATCAGTCTTGCTCTGACTGTGGCTTTCTTCTCTTCACTGATATAATTCATTTTGAACCTAGGATCAACTGTTGTGGCTACATCAAGTAGATCCTGAGTTTTTGGGTCGTTGTACTTCTCTTGCAGGTATCCCAGGATGTTTGACTTGAGGGATTTGAAATTGGTGTCCTCTTCTTGCACAGCCTAAACAGAGGTTTTGAAGAGGTGGAGAACTGGTTTCACAGAGGAGATGCTCACATATTGTTCTCCGGAGAGGGCATCAGTGAAGTCAGACAATGGGCTAAGGGTATTGTTAATTGCGGGTAATTATGTGTCTTAACTTTTCAATCAGGGGAGAGCACATGTGAAATGGCTGGAAGTTGTTCCAGTATCCTCTGGACCATTGCTTGCCTCGATTGCCATCTCGTTTGGCACTCTGTTTTAAGCTTATGATCAGGTAGTCTGAGCTCGTTTTGGGCCTGAGCAAGGTCTCTCCTCCGTTTCCAGCTGTGACTGAAGGAGCCTACAATCTTTTTGCAAAGACCTAGAGCACGGTCAACTCGTGGATCTCTCATTGCATTCTCTAGAAGGGGAAAAAAACAACATCATCTGAATAAGTACATCATCAACTACTTTTATTATGACATGTTGCTGTTTTGAATATTATACTATACTAACTAATTGAATGGCTTTAAAAAGCAGCAACTCACCAATAGCCAGATGTAGTGTGTGGCCGAAACATTGCAGCCTGGTCCAGTCGTTGATTGAGATGGTCTTTACTATGTTTTGACCATTGTCTGTTGTTATGCAAGCCATTTTCTCCTCTTTCAAACTCCAATTTGCGAGTGCATCCTTTAATCCCTGTGCTAGAGCCTTGCCTGTATGGTCTTCAGGGATGAAAGTAGTCTGTAGGCACTAGCTTGTCATGGTGAAATCAGTCGACAGAAAATAGACAGTCAGACTCATTTATGGTTCTATAGTCTGACTGGACCACAAATCAGACGTTGCCGAAAAGTAAGACACATCCTACAACTCTGCCTCGACTTTTGCCCGCTGCTTGTTGTACATGGCAGGTAGTGCAACGTTGGAAAAACAGTCGCAGGAGGGCATCGAGTAGCGTTTATCCAAGGTGTTGATCATTTTCCAAAATCCGTCTTGTACAGTGTTTATGGGGGCCATATCTTTAGCTAGGTGGTAAGTGATCACATCTGTTATCTCCTTGTGTGTATGGTGTTGAATTGTACATTGTCTCTGATAAAGAAGTCTGTGTCGTCGGGCAACAGGAATTTTCCTGTTTCTTGCCTTGCATGGCTTCATCATATTGCACTTTGTGGTGACGTTTAAGGTGATTGTAATGATTTGTGGTGTTGCCTTGTGGTGCTACTATGACGGCAAAACACGCCTTGCAACAGATTTCAGACTGATTTTCATCGTCTTGCCTAAATCCAAAATATTTCCACACCACCGAATGCGAGCTTTTTTCTGGACGAGTTCACACGTGTGGTTGGCTGATTCTCGTCACTACCACCTGGGTTTTCATCAATGTTCCTTTTGTGTTTAGTTCTCCTTACCACAAACTTTCCTCCATATCTGCACTCTCTAAACTTTTCTCTCGCACTCACTCGCTGCTACAGCTAGCCTACTAGCAGTGTTGCCAGCTCTTGGGAGAAACAACAGGGTTCCCCGCGGGTCATTAAAGTCATAAAATGTCTTAAATTAAAATTCAGGTAATTAAGGTCTTAAATTGTCTTAAATTTACCGTTAATTTGCTGTAGGTATTACATTTTCAGCCGGAGCGTTTAATGCCAATGGGAAAGCACAGTGGCCCACCGTAAAACATATAATAGTGTGTATTTGTCTGATTAATTTAGTATGGTACCTATATGGTACAGTGTCGTAAATGAGTCTTCGCGATTAATAGCTGTTTTACGGTACGTCTGCTATAGACGCTGGCGTCGGGCATCCACATTTCGCGGATATCAAGGTGAGCGGTTGAAGATGCAGAGATGGGGAAATGTAAATTTAATGAGAAGTGGATGGAGGAGGACGTATTTAGGAGGTGGTTGGCACCAGCAAACAACAACGAGGCAATGTGCACATTTTGTAAGAAGACTTTTTCTTTAGGGACCATGGGGCTCAAAGCCGTCGAGTCTCACATGAAAGGAGTAAAGCACCAGCGGGACATGGCAGCAGTCAGCAATAGTGGGGCCAGGCTAATCCCTGCATTGTTTGCAGCGCGACTGAAAGACGTTACAAGTTCAGCCGCCACCTCTCAGTCGGCTATGACGAGATTCATTTCACTGCCAGACACCCAAAAGGCAGAGGTACAGTGGGTTCTGCATACTGTGGGGAGGCACAATTTGTTAAGATCTAACGAGGACATACGAGACATCTTTGCCGCCATGTTCCCTGATTCCCAGCTTGCCAAGTCATTCACCTGTGGTGAAAATAAAACTGCATATGCCGCCAAATATGGTATCGCTTCATTCATCAAAAAGGAGCTATCGTGCAGCGTGAGTTAGAAGCCATATGTTGTCATGGTTGACGAAAGCATGAATGAAACGACAAAGAGCAAACAAATGGACCTTCATTTGCGGTTCTGGACTACTGATAAGACTGGCACACATCATGTCATCTCCGTTACTATGGGTCGGAGTTCATGGGTCACTCCAGAGCCAAGGACATCTTGGGTCATTTCAGTGTAAGTAATGTCACGATTGTGTTTGAAATCACATATGTTATTCATACTAAAAGTCCATTTTCAATGAGGGCAAATATCCGTGCGGATTATTCTCGCGGAAAAATATAAAAGTTGATTTCATGGGTTCTTATGGAAGTTTGCACACGGGGGCGGAACTTTCATGCGGTGAAAAAAGTTTCCGCCCAGACTTTGACCCCCCGCGGAATTTGCCGGCGGAACTACCCAGCTGGGCCAATGAAATTGTTTGTTTATAGTCGCACAGACCCGGGAGAGTCCGAAATCCAGTCAGGCAGGACAGTATGGGAGAAAGGTTGATAAACCTCGTTTCACAGCACCCCGTCCTTTTTGATAACAGACGGGATGATTTTATGAGCAATGAATTAAAGGACAACGCCTGGCAGTCCATTGTCCAGCTTGGTGGCTGCGGTGAGAGTGGTAAGTGCTAAAGAAAGTTGATGCTGACGCTTGTTAAACGTTAGCTTGCTAGCTCGATGCTGTTGCTGCTACTCTTGTCCATGTTCACCCACACCCGTTCACGCAGCGCGGACTTGGAACACAACAACGCGAAATTTCGCACTGCGTCTGTACCGCGCCTGTGTGTATGGTTTGAGCACGGAAAAGCGCTGCGTGAATATTCCGCAAATCCTTCTCGCATTTCCGTATCGCGGCAGTGAGAATGACCCTTAAGTATGGTGTAAAATTGACCACCGTTAATGCGGTCCAAAGCTCCTATACTAGCGGTGTAAACACCAACACTCCCCTGGTGCTCAGTGCTCCCAATCCGGGCAGAGTCGGCAGAGGACTGGTTATGTGCTATATTTAGGTCACAGGTCTATGGTCACTTTGACAATCTAACAGGTAACAACACATTAACTCAGAGTTTAAGGGGTGTAACTGGTGGTAGATGTGGTTTATTATGTGTAAATATGCCAAATTGTGGTTTTATGGGATGTTGTTGACGGTTGGGCAAATCTAGCTGCTAATGTAGTCTGTCACTTGTTGCCACAGCAACAGTAAACATTCACGTAAGGGTTAATGAGCTGTAAATAGAGATGCAGAATCATTTTAGCACAAAATATATGATTTTACCAGTTAGTAAACCTATAGAAAATCATTAGTTTAATTTGCAAAATTTACCATTAAATTTATAGGCCACACACACAGAAAGACGACAGTGACCATAGACTGACTTGAATAGAGCACGTAACCAGTACTGTTACTATCTGCATAAAGTCAATTAATTGATATTTATATATTATTTTTGGGTCTTAAATTATGTTCTTTGAGGTCTTAAAAAGGTCTTAGAAAGCATTAAATTTTACTTTTAAAATGGTGCAAGAACCCTGAACAAGCAACTAGGGCTATAGAAACAAGCCCAGCTAGCAAGCGTGCCTAATAAGCAGACCTGGCAACCCTGCCTACTAGTTTCGAAAGACTGCCAACAGTTACCTCTTCTGGCTTCTACGTGAAATCACATGATGTGGAGCCGCTTTGTCATAGGATAAGGGAGAATGCAATGCCAGAGCAGCACTTGGGGGTGCTTGAGACAACTACTTTACTGTCTATGACAACTACCAGAGTTTGTTTGCAATGCGGCTCATGAAATAATGCTGGAAAATTGTTGTCATTTAGAAATTGGAGATGTGAATCGAGATCACAATATTCTTACGATTTATTGTGCAGTCCTAATAATTAGAAGTGAAAAATACATCACATGTAAACTCTATTTATTGTCTATAGACATGCACTGATTTTCCTTGAAACTTTCTCACCTGGATGGTCATGAAACAAACACCATGCAGCCTCCTTAAACATTTAAACTGACTTTGTGAAACTTTGAGTCTCAGCTCTTGTCATTGCCCTCAGTCTGTCATCATGTGTGACATCTTGTCCAGAGGAGACACTGAGCTGCTGGACATGCAGCAGGCAGTCACCTCCTCCCTGCCTGTTGATCATTTTTCCAGCACTTTCTAATGTCTTTGTTGTTCAGTCTTTTTGTTTTGCTCATTAGTGGCGGGGCTCGTTACGCTGAGTCCATTAGCTGAGGGGATTTGTGTATGAGTCAGTTTGATGGAGGAGCCTGAAGGCCTCGTCTGCGGCCCTGCTGAGCCTCAGAAAAACAGAAAGAGATGGACGTTTCAATGACAAACTCTGAGCTGCCTTGTCTCCTCCTCATATATATATATATATATATATATATATATATATATATATATATATATATATATATATATATATATATATATATATATACAGTACAGGCCAAAAGTTTGGACACACCTTCTCATTCAATGCGTTTTCTTTATTTTCATGACTATTTACATTGTAGATTCTCACTGAAGGCATCAAAACTATGAATGAACACATGTGGAGTTATGTACTTAACAAAAAAAGGTGAAATAACTGAAAACATGTTTTATATTCTAGTTTCTTCAAAATAGCCACCCTTTGCTCTGATTACTGCTTTGCACACTCTTGGCATTCTCTCGATGAGCTTCAAGACGTAGTCACCTGAAATGGTTTTCCAACAGTCTTGAAGGAGTTCCCAGAGGTGTTTAGCACTTGTTGGCCCCTTTGCCTTCACTCTGCGGTCCAGCTCACCCCAAACCATCTGGATTGGGTTCAGGTCCGGTGACTGTGGAGGCCAGGTCATCTGCCGCAGCACTCCATCACTCTCCTTCTTGGTCAAATAGCCCTTACACAGCATGGAGGTGTGTTTGGGGTCATTGTCCTGGTGGAAAATAAATGATTGTCCAACTAAACGCAAACCGGATGGGATGGCATGTCGCTGCAGGATGCTGTGGTAGCCATGCTGGTTCAGTGTGCCTTCAATTTTGAATAAATCCCCAACAGTGTCACCAGCAAAACACCCCCACACCATCACACCTCCTCCTCCATGCTTCACAGTGGGAACCAGGCATGTGGAATCCATCCGTTCACCTTTTCTGCGTCTCACAAAGACACGGCGCTTGGAACCAAAGATCTCAAATTTGGACTCATCAGACCAAAGCGCAGATTTCCACTGGTCTAATGTCCATTCCTTGTGTTTCTTGGCCCAAACAAATCTCTTCTGCTTGTTGCCTCTCCTTAGCAGTGGTTTCCTAGCAGCTATTTGACCATGAAGGCCTGGTTCGCGCAGTCTCCTCTTAACAGTTGTTCTAGAGATGGGTCTGCTGCTAGAACTCTGTGTGGCATTCATCTGGTCTCTGATCTGAGCTGCTGTTAACTTGCGATTTCTGAGGCTGGTGACTCGGATGAACTTATCCTCAGAAGCAGAGGTGACTCTTGGTCTTCCTTTCCTGGGTCAGTCCTCATGTGTGCCAGTTTGGTTGTAGCGCTTGATGGTTTTTGCGACTCCACTTGGGGACACATTTAAAGTTTTTGCAATTTTCCGGACTGACTGACCTTCATTTCTTAAAGTAATGATGGCCACTCGTTTTTCTTTAGTTAGCTGATTGGTTCTTGCCATAATATGAATTTTAACAGTTGTCCAATAGGGCTGTCGGCTGTGTATTAACCTGACTTCTGCACAACACAACTGATGGTCCCAACCCCATTGATAAAGCAAGAAATTCCACTAATTAACCCTGATAAGGCACACCTGTGAAGTGGAAACCATTTCAGGTGACTACCTCTTGAAGCTCATCCAGAGAATGCCAAGAGTGTGCAAAGCAGTAATCAGAGCAAAGGTTGGCTATTTTGAAGAAACTAGAATATAAAACATGTTTTCAGTTATTTCACCTTTTTTTGTTAAGTACATAACTCCACATGTGTTCATTCATAGTTTTGATGCCTTCAGTGAGAATCTACAATGTAAATAGCCATGAAAATAAAGAAAACGCATTGAATGAGAAGGTGTGTCCAAACTTTTGGCCTGTACTGTATATATATATATATATATATATATATATATATATATATACTTCACTTTTAACATTTCTTTTAATCATCCCCACCTGTTCTTACTTCCTTCCATCCTAGCTTCCTATCCTTCCTATGTCCTTTTTCTTCCTTTGTGTTTTTTCTCCTGCCTGTTAACTTAATGTCTTCTTTCTTCCGCAAACAACCATCTTCCTTTCTTTTCACCCTCCTTCATTCTTACCAGTCTTATTTCCTTGCTTCCTTGGTTTCATCCTTTTGTTTTCCTCCTTTTATGCACCCTTCCCTTTGTCTGTTCTTTTTTCTTTAATTCGTCCTTTTTCTTTTTACTTCTGCCTTCCTTACACCCTCCCTTCCTTTCTTTCTTTTTTCTTTCTCGACCTACTTCATCTTGCCATTCTTTCTTTCTCATGCCATTTCTCTTGCCATTTCTTTTCATTGTTTTATCCTTTCTTCCTTTTGTGTGTTCTTTTATTCTTTGTTTCCCTTTCATCCTTCCTTTTTCTTTTGACTCTTTTGTTCCCTCCTTCCTTTATCTTATCCCTCTTTAGTTCCTCCATCCTCCTTTTCATTCATTCCTTTCCTCTCTGTCCTTCCTTTCTTCTTTCTCTGCCTCCTTTATTCTTACCAGTCTTCCTACCTTACCATCCCATTCTTGCCCATGCTTTAACCATCAGGTAGCCTACATTTCCTCATTTTCTCCCCGTGTTCCTATTTCTATTCCTTTATTCTCTTTATTCCCTTTCATCTTTCATTTTCACTTCTTCCCTCTCATCTTCCATCACTCTTCTTATCCCTCTTTCATTTATACAATTCTTCCTTCCTTAATTCCTTAGTTTCCTTTCCTCATTTTGTCTTCTTTTTAGTCCTCCTTTCTTCTTCTCAACTCTCTTCAGTTTCTTCATCCTTGCTCTTTTCTCTCATTCCCTCCCTTCACCTCCTCCATCCCCATCCCTTCCTCTGTCTCACCTTCACACCATCCTAAACCTGTTTCCGCATCACTCCACCGTCATGTCCTTGCTACGCTCCACGTATTTAACCGCAGCATGTAAATCAGATCCATCACACTTTTATTGGTTCTGTCTTAAATCCTAAATGAGCTGGAGACAAGGAGACAGACGGAGGAGATGAATGGGTTTGCTGGGCAGCGCCGTAACTTCCTCAAGGTCGATGCTGTAGTTTCCCCCACATCAGAGGAGCTGCCAGCTGTAATGAGGCCCGAGTCTATCAGGAAAAAGAGCTGGAAATTAAACCAATAATCATTTTCACTTCATTATCTCCTGCCAGGAAATGCCTCCAGTTTGTCTCTTTTGATTTACTTCCTTGTGTGGAGTTTGGTGTTGTGTACTCAAGTTTCCTTGAAACAGTTAAGTAATCTGGGGTAACTACAGTCATAAAAAATCTGGAAAAGTCATGGAATTTCACAATCATATTTTCCAGGCCTGGAAAAGCCATGGAATAAATAAAAAACAATATTGAAGGTTTTGAAAAAGTCATGGACCTTTGTTGTATGTTATGAAATTTTCTGCAGTTGTTGATGTAATGCAACTCTAATGAGCATTGATGTGTGAGGCTTTGTTTTCCATCATGCACGTTTTTCCATTTTCTCTCTCTGCATTTTGTTTCTCCCTATCATGTATGCCCACTAACTGAATTTACGTTGGAATTGGATATGTTTGAAAAATGCTAGGCAAGTGGGGGAAGAAATTGAAAAGAAAATTGTTATGGGTCCTGGAAAGTCATGGAAAAGTTTTCAAATGTTATCCATCAATGTGTTTGGGAACCCTGGTAAACTGACCCTATGTGTAGGGAGAATGGAGATGTTGTTCATTGCTAAACCCACTATTAAAGCCACCAACTTAATCTGATAAATTGTCAATCAATCAATCAATAGTTTATTTGTTACAACTCCAGTGAAATTAGATTCATCAGCTCTTTTAACTTGTGCTCTGTCATGTAGTCCTTTTTTGCATCTTCTTACATTGATGGCTGCTGATTTAGTTTCGGATGGTTATCCATGGTTTCTAGTTGTGGAACTGTCCACACGTCACGACCAAAACAAGAAGGCCGTATGGTCGCTCCTCCCACACACAGACTGTGCTGCACTGCAGCAACCTCTGAACAGTGTATAGCAGTGATCCACAGCAGGAACAGGACAGCACCTCACATTCCCACTGTCACACCAGTCTTTGTTTACCATAAAGTACACACCTCATCGCCATATTGAATGGCACTGTCCAGGATTTAGCCAAGTTTTAGTGAATCAAATGATATTACAGTTCCTGATATCCCACTCGAAACTGATGTGGCATGGAGGTCATCCAGGTTATTTTCTAACACCTGTATAATGGCTAGCAGGATGCTAGTTCAGCTGATGTTCATCTTCTTCATCTTTCTTCGATGTTTACTAGGGCTGTACCTGATTTACAGTTATGTCAGTCAAATCAGATTCAGTTTTTTAATACTCTTCTAGGTTTTGTTTTTGTTTTTTTCCATACAATGCTATAAAGTTTGATTGGGGTTCACCAGGATGTTCAGTGTGACAGCAGCAATCATATCGTGTAATAAACAAGCCAACAGTACCGACAACAGATTGGAAATGTCAGTTTTTGCCGGCGCAAGATATCAAACAAAAGCCAGAGATTGTGTCATATTAAGTATTCTTTGGTGTTTTCCTACAATATTTGGCATGTTGGAGACGGACTGCTGGCCCAGGACCTGCTGATCTGTGCTCTGTTTTTTTCTCTGATAACTAAAAACCTCCTGAATATTTAGCTCTTTACTTGGAGCCAAATTACCCACAGAGGTCTCTTCCTCTACAAAACAAGTAAACGATTAAAACTAGTAAAAACATTGAATAAAGCTTTTTCACCTTTAAAAAAAAAAAAAAAAAATTTCCCAGTGTTGCTCTTCACTGAGGGGCTGCTAGCTACAGTTGCTGACGAGAAAATATCAGTGTCCCTATCTGGAGCCAGTGTTTGGTTTGTCCGTTCTAGGCTACTGTAGAAACATGGTGGTACAACATGGCAATCTCCATAGATGAGGATCTGCTACCTATGTAGATATAAACTGCTCATTCTAAGGCAACAAAAAACAATCATTCTTATTTTCAGGTGATTATACACTAAAGAAAACATACTTATTGTATTATATTCGATTTCTGCCAATATATCCCGCTACATCCTACACACTGGACCTTTACACACCATCCTCTTCCTTCCACTCCTTTGTTTCATGTCTTTTTATATTATCCCTGTCATTTCTGATTATTGTACGTGTTGTGTGTCTAAATCACTCCTGTTGAGAGTGACTGGATGTCGAGGTATAAAGTGAAGACGTAATTACGTTTCAGAGAGAAGACGAAGCTGTAGCAGCTTTGAAGAAATATATCAAAGAACATCACAGACACACACACACACACACTTTATTAGAGTATCATATATAAAGACACTCTGGGTGAACATTGTGCGTTGATCAGAGCCTCTTCTGGCTGTTCTTGCATTGTGTTAGTGTTATTTGGTCGAAGCAGCGTAGTGTGGAGTCCTGCTGACCTTCAGCTGCTTCATCTGTTCGGTTTCTGTCTTCAAGCTGAGTCACAACGTGAAACTCTTGTAAAATGGGTGTCTGACAACCTGCATTTTAAATGTCAATGTTATAATGTGATAATTGTGTTTTATATCACATAATTCAACCATTTATTAGAGCATATTCTCACCTGACTCACAGGTCATACTGGAAACTTGCTGTGTAGTGGAAAACTGGTTTAGTACAGCTGGTTCAAACTGGTCCAGTTTGCAAAGATTTAAGCAGGGCTTGACAGTAATGTTTGGCAGGTTGCCATTGTTTACCCTTTGAGAAACTGGCAACCAATTTTTTGTCGCAACCACTTCTGACATATAAAAGATAGGGACAGCAAACGTCAAAGTTTGCACCCCAAAATAGGCATTAATAATGTTTGCCTACGTGCCAGTGACAGCCGTAGCCAGAGGCATCATGTTTTTGGGTTGTCACGCCACAAAGCAACTCCTCCCTCCATCCATTCAAGGATTGGTAATGTAACAACTGGACCTAGCGTTATTACAGTTGTATGGGCTAAGCAAGACTGTTTAACTTTGCCAATTGTGATTTAGTGTTCATTGAGTTATTGTTGTGATTGTTGCAGTTAGGTTATTGGTTAGTTGGCTTCATGAAAGCTAAGTGAAGTTAGTTTGCTAATGCTTTTCACAGACAGAGTCTTGCATGTAATTAAACATCCTCTGCACTAATCCAGACCCTTTGCAACACATATCACATTCACATAGACTCACTAACAAATTGCCTCTCAACAGAGCTACACCCAAAGACGCAACTCAAAGTTATTTTCTTTTGTCTTTGTTCTGACCACACGGTCAGACAAGACCTCCCCCGATCTAAAGCCAACTTTGATTTGGCCATCTTGTAGTTCTCTGTTGTCAGCCATTTTGTTTTGTAGGCCAAACACCTGCCTTAGCTCTCTCTCTCTCTCTCTCTCTCTCTCTCTCTCTCTCTCTCTCTCTCTCTCTCTCTCTCTGTCTCTCTGTCTTTCTCTCTCTCTCTGTGTTTTGTTTTGCTTTGCTGTCTTTATGAATTGCATCTTGCATAACTTTTTAGATCAGGTTGCAGAGGTTTTAGGGATATGAAGCACCTCTTCAAGTGGACCCAGCTGTGGGTAGGCATACCATACCCGGGTACTGTCCTCAGTGTTCACATTAATTGAACAAACTGGGCTTTGGGTTGAGTCTGTCCAGCTCCAGGCCCCTGATGTGAAATCCTCCAGAGTCTCTACTGACACATCAGTGACTCCACTTGTTGCCATTTGTTTCCATATCAGTTGTTGTTGTTTGTTTTGCTGCCTTGAGCTTTTGTTTTCATCTCATCTGCACTAATTTTCTCTGTGATGTTTCTCACCTCTGATGTTGTTCAGGTTTCTGTGTTGTTTGGTTTGTTGCTGCATGTTTGCTTTTATAAACCCCTCCGAGGGTTTTTGTGTCTCCACTGCACATATTTGTTGTTTTTATTATCTCCTGTCTTCTTTTCTCTACCACCCACTATTGTTTGTTTTCTCACTATAAAGGACTGAATCAAACTAAAGTGTGTGTCTGCGTGGGTGTCTCTTTGTGTTTTTTTTGCAGGACCTATGCACTGCGGCGGGTGCGTGATGCCTTCAGGGCCAACAAGAAAGTGGAGGATCCAAAAACTGTGGAGAGACTGATGCTGGAGGGACAGCAGACACTGGCACTGATACAGAGACAGGTAAAACACACACACACAAACACAGCCTCCCATCAGATCTCTTCTGCATTTATATCTTTACGGATAAATTTTATATTTCTGCAAATATTCTGACTGACAGTTGACTCTGAAGATTGAGTCCAAACTTTAATGATCAGATTTACATACTACTGACAGGAGACGGTCAGAATGATATAACTGATGGCAGAGCTGTTATATTTATGCTGCACATTTCTTAAAGAAAAGATAAAACTGTGAGTAGATCGAAAAGATAAAACTGTGAGTAGATCAAAAAGAAGCCAAACATGAGGAAAAAGATGTAAAAAGACCGAATGGGATCCTGATGATGGCGCTGGATGAAGAGTCAGAGGATCAGCAGAGTTATTACAATTCATCTTGAAGGGAACATGATTTTCTGAACCATATTTCATCACAATCCTTCCAATAGATGTTGAGATGTTTCAGTCTGGATGAAAGAGGTAGATCAATAGACCAGTATTAGCATCCATAAAACCAGGGTTGGAAATGCAGGGAGTGGCGTGGAGCTTAGATTCTTTGAAAGCCTCATGTGAGAAATTTAGGAGGAACTTGGTGTTGCTGTTTTATTTTGTATGAATGTATATTTTCCTGTATATTTAGCTTCCTAGTGTAAGTAATAGGCTAATAGTGAAACACTTATCAACATGTACTGTATGTTTGTTTGCACAGAACAGTTTCTGATAACTTGTGTCTTATAATGCTTTATATAATATATAAATATTATATAATGCTTACATATGCTTTTTTTCCTGCTGTGGCCGTTCATGCATGAGGGCACACTCAACGCACGTTACCTACTGTATGGTGGTGTGTTCATGATAGCTGGCATGTGTTGGCTTTTTGTATCACGTGTCCTAAAATTAAAACGTCAACAGCCAAAATGTCCAGTGACAAATATGCCAAATAAATATATACATTTATTAATATGAAATATATGATACTGAACTTTTTTTTTTTTTTTTTTTTTTTCCTTCTTTACCAATGGATCTGTTTAACCCCTGAAGCCATACAGAGTGCATCTCTGCCTCCTCAGAGCATATGCATCAACAGCAGTCACAGTCTTCCTCTTAGCGTACCCGGTGATGGCATCACGGATCACGTTCTGGTTCGTAGTAGGTGGTAGGACTGGGCATCGGTACTCGATACCTTTAAGACATTAACCAAAATAATTCCGTACCAAGTCGTATACAAACGTCTCCAGTTAAACAATATCTGCATTCAGTGCTTTTGCGACTGTGGTGTGATCCCAGACCGTCCTGTCTCTCCGCCGGATCAGCAGATTTTCTGTTACAGCTATCTCCAGAGCGGCAGTTCTCTTGGCGTACAGTGAGTTCAGCGTCTGCCCAGTAAGCGCAAGCTACACAGCTGCAGCAGCAGCCACCATCCCACACCATGCCTTCAAACGGTCCCAACAAATTCACACTGAAACCAACACAGCTCAACTCTGTTGTTAAATGCATTTATGAAAACTTGTGTGATGCTAACAGTTAGCCCTGTCAGTGTGTGTGTGTGTGTGTGTGTGTGTGTGTGTGTGTGTGTGTGTGTGGTTGGGCAGACTCTCACAACTTTCCTTGATATGAAGCTCAGTCTTAGCAGCATGAGATGTCACAACCTAAATTCAACAAAACATTCATGTCTAACAATGTTGGTTGCCAGCTGGGTTGTTTTAAGGAGATAAACAGAGGTGTTGTGTCAGTTTACTGGGTGCCATAAAACGGGTGTTGTAGCACACAAGTGTTGTTCTTTCGTGCTGGTCGGTTTTCTTCATTTGGCATAAAACAGCAGACTAAAACACTTGTAGGTGTATATGCTGCTCCGTCAGGTAAAACCTGAGTACAAGCTGCCACATTTTCAGGACTTTGGCATCGACCTGGTGCCAAAGCATAATTTTTTGTGGCATCCCCCTGCTCAGAGTGCAGATCTCCTCCATGTGGTAGGTGGCTTGTTGGTGGGGAAGAGGAGGTGCAGGGCAGGTTGTGTGTCCAGTGTGTAAACATGTTGGTAGTGAAACAAAGAAGAGTTGAATCTTACTCAGTTGTCTCTCCGGGCTGCCTTAGGAGGCGGCAAAGATGGTGGCAAAGATAACAAAAACGGGGACTAATTTTTCTCATAAGGTGCCTAGCATCTGCAGGTCCTCCAGTGTAAAATGAAGCCAGACTTTTCTATGGATGTCAGTTTTTGAGCCATGAAAAAGGGCAAAATGTGTTCTGCAACAGATGGTAAGGCTTGTTGTTTTTAGCAGGGACAATTGACGGTGTCATAAAAAAGTCTGTTTCCTTGTTAGGGTTTCTCTCCCGTGGATTCGTAGTGTCCCCGTTGGTGGTGAGGGATGGGGTTTGGTAAAGGTTTAGGTAGGGGAGAAACACATAATGAAACAGGTTTCCAACAGGAAAACAGGGTTCAGCACAACATCAGAAATGCCTTTTGCAATGTGATTTTGTTGAGGACTTGCTGCCCCTACCACCATGAGTAGTCAGCAGTCAAAGACAGTATAAAACAGTTGACAAAACAAGTTTTCCAACAATTATGAATCACTGTAACCACGAGAGGTCCTTGAGAGATATATGTGCACACAAAATCTTAGGCTGATTGGTCCCATAGTGAGATTACAGCCAATGAAATAGTGAATAATGTTTTGGTCTCTTTGTTGTCCGGGGTTACTCTCTGTATGAACGGAAATGTGTTGACAGTATGTTTTTGTATGTAGGCGGGTGCACTCATGTATGTGTGTGCACATTGTCAGTATCCTCCCACCCCTGAAAAAATAGGGCTCTTCTCAAAGCTATGGTGTAATTTAAACACAAATTCATGCTGCTTCTAACTGCAGAATATTATCCGTGTACCAACAATGACCAGTTTTCACACATCCACAGTGTATGTCCATCAGTGTGGATCAATGTGTGGATCAGAGTGTTTTCTGTTTGTTCGAGTCCCATTTGACTTGAGTTGTGTGAGTTTTCTCCTCTGCATCTCGCCCACACTGACTCTTGGATTAAATGCATCAGAGGAGGAATATGCACCTTGTTACAACCCTGCTGCAATACTACAGGCTTTTGGAAAAATCCATATCACACACACACACGTAAATGTACGCACTTGTGGATGAGGCTGCTTGTGTTTGGTGCTCTCTGGCTTTAGGTTTCCTCCCCCGTGTCCAGATCCATATGGTGTGTTATATGAGAGAGGGAGGGGGGGTAGAGACAGTTTAATGCACTTTAAATGAAACGTCTTGCTTCAAATGACACAGGAGAGTACATTGAACCACCCTGTAAATATGGACATCCTGCAGACAGTTGTGAGTGATCGTTGTTTGCATGATCATTTTTAAATAGGTCTACAATAAGAACTATAATGGCTCGAGTGTACATTCTTTTTTCATTCTTTTTTAACTGTGCATTCACACCGAGCGTCAAGATTACATACAAAGTCAATGCAAAGACGCGATTAGACGCAAATTCGTGCCGGGTGGCGCGATGGACGTGTCTAGCGCAACGCGATAGATGCGTAGGCACAGCACAATAGCCGCAAAATTCACGTTCATCGCCTCATCGCATGACGCTGTGCTGCGAAAGCCAATCAGCGTTGAGATTCTCCCGACATCATTGGCGTCATGACGTCAGCGATGTCTTGACTCCCTGACGACCAGTTGTTGACACAACAATAAACTGCTACTCACCGGAGACAGACGGACAGGCGCTCCGCAGCTGAAATGGAGCACCTGTAGTTGGTGTCCTGCCGGGAGATCCTGGCACCAACCCTCGCCAACAGGTCCTCAAACTGGGCCCCAGTCAGCCTGAAGTACCGCTGAAAGCGGCTATCATCCAGACGGAGTTCCTGGAGGAGGTGGTGAAACTCGCCGAGCTGGATGCTCTTCTGCAGGATAGAGTGAACCCAAAAATGACGCCGTTTGGCCCTCCGACGCATCTGGGACTTCCAGAGCAGGTACAAAGCAGCGATGGTGGAGGAGAGAATGGCGGGCCAGATGTTGTTATCTAGTGAAAATGGGCGGGCTCGCTACTCGCGCGACTGACGTGATAACGCAAATTAACAAAATGGTCCAGCGTCCAAACTCACGCGTTACGCGTGGCGCATTACTCACGTTATGCACGAGTAATTCACTTCACTCGCGTCCAGTGTGAACACACAGTAAGACTTCTGTCTTTCCTATCATCACATCAAGGCCTTATGTTACCTTACGTGCAGTGCAAACATAGTATTTCATTGTAATTTCCCCAAGAACTTCCCTGTAGCCATGGGAGACTGTTGCTTGCATAATCCTGTTTATAGATACTTATCTAAATTAAAAGTCGTCGTTGTTAAAACATTCATTTTTTGCATCATTTCTATTTCAGAATTCAAAGGGTTAAGGGGTCAAATTTTGACAGATGCACACTGGAAAAGGACATGGCATGTGAACAGAATTAAACTCAAGATCAGTAAAGAACAAGAAATGTCAGCGCAGAGAGTTTATTTTTACACACCTCATTACTGCAGCCTGCCTAAGAATCATCAGGGCACTATTTCAGAAAGCAGGCTCAACAAACTCTGAGCCTAATCCCGATCTCCAGGTTGACTGAGCCTGAGGTGAGAAACTCTGAGTTTTCAGTTCCAGAACAGCTGATCAGAATCAGTTCAATCAGCTCTGAGTATGTTCAGCCTGTGGAAAGTGCTTTCACGGTGAGCACTAAAAGACATCATCAGTGGAGTGCAGATAACATGATTCTCAGTGGCAGAAAGCAGAAAGCCACTTGTTTCATTCCAAGTGAACCTGAGATTTTAATGACTGCAAATGAAGACATGAAAAAAAAAAATATTACGTCAGCTGCAGCTAAACAGCGTGAGGTGTGATGGGAAAAGACTGCAGAGTGTGTTAATAGGTAATGTGAAGTGACGTTATGTAATATGATGAGTTAATGTGTCTAATCTACAGAAAATACAGACACACATACATACATTTTTATATCTTAAAAGTGTTCATATATTTGAATAGAATTTGTTGTATCCTCTTATTCAGCTGTAATCTGATGGAGCCCTACCCTGGAAATCCAGAGTTCTCGTGAGAGCACAATTTGAATTTGCTCAGCGAGTCACTCTGGCAATCAGTAATGATTGATGATGCCGCAAATGAGCCAGTTACACCGTGGAATCTTTGAATATATGATGTAACGTAGATTAATTTCTGATTAACACTGACAAACCTGCAGTTCTGTGGAATTCCTCTTTTTTTAAAGATTATTTTTTGGGCTTTTGTTGCCTTTAATGGCAAAACAGCATAACGTTATGGGGAGAGAGAGGGAACGACACACGTGAGGCTGCAGGCTGGGTTTGAATCTGCGGCCGCTGCATTAAGGACTGAGTGTCCACCACTAAGTCACCGGTGCCCTGTTTTAACTTTGTTGATAATCGATTCTGATTTATACCCAGGGAAAACCACAAAAACAGGCAAAAGTCTTTTCAGAGCCTGAGACACTTTTCTTACGACCCAACAAACCGCTGTCTCGCTGATGTGTTCAGTGTCTTTGATGTTAGAAAGAAAACTGTCACTGCCGAAGAATCAAAGGGCAATGCATAAAAGTTGCTCCGATGATAATGTAAATACACAATGTGTAATATTTGATATATCTGGGTGGAACAGATTGTTAGGATAGATGATAGCGTGTGAGGTGAAATTGTATCTTTCATATAGACACTCCTCCGGGTAGACATCCAAACCAACTCCTCACGCAGCAACCTCTGAATTAACCGTGCCTCAGCGTCCACGACTTCTTTCGTTTCTTCCAGTGGAATCCAGTGACAGCTGTCTGTACATAGATCATTCCTTATGGAGAACCAGTTCCTACAAGGTCAAGAGTTAATTTTTATAAATGAAAAAACTAAAAAATGACACTAAACAGTCCTGATCTGCATCTTAGGTTACAGCTGCTTTTCTCTTTTATTTCAAGTCTCATTGTTTTAAATTTACTTTGTGTGCTTAGAAAGTTTGTCTGTGCATCCCTGCACAACTGTGTGTGTGTGTGTGTGTGTGTGTGTGTGTGTGTGTGTGTGCGTGCGTGTGTGTGCGTGTGCGTGCGTGGATATTTTGCTGTGTGTCTTTGTAAGTTAGTTAGAGCGTAAAGATGATGGATTGCAGCTGCAGAGCCGCCTCTGTTTGTGGAAGAGAAACTAAACCAGCATGTTCTGTTTAATGAGGGAGAGAAAGTGTGTGTGTGCGTGTGCGTGTGCGTGTGCGTGTGTGTGTGTGTGTGTGTGTGTGTGTGTGTGTGATATAAGGAGGAAAGCAGAAAAGACTTCCTAAAGGCCTAGACATACTGAGCCGATGCTTGACCATCAGTGAGTGTCTGCTGCCATTATCTTTGCAGTGTATCCCACACCACTGGCCCTAATTGGTCCTCGTTGGCTTTTTTCATCCAGTTCAGTATGTTGAATTGGTGTCTTAGATGGCAGACCATGTCAGTGAATAAAGTCCCTATGATTGGCAGTTCAGCCCAGTACACAAGAAGAGAAACAGAAGTGAAGAGTGTAAGGCTATAATCAACCAAAAAAAATCTCGGTTGACTGAAACTCTGGATAATCTTCAAACAATCAATTTGTTTATGGGGTGAATCAAATAAATCAGCCTGTTCTCACAAACTGTTCAAACGCTTTCCTACGAAAAGAAATGCACTCAAATTTGTACATATCCCACATTTTTTGGAAGGTTGTTATCACATGACCAATGTGCTGACAAGAGTAAACAAGGAGGCTGTCCTAAGCAGTCTTGTAAGGAGGCATGTTGGGGTGGTGGATGGGTCACAAAATCGCAGACTTTCCTCTGAAGTCGCGTGTTTGGAATAGTGTGAACTTTGAGTCATGTTAAGATACTTTGATATCAAATCAAATCAAAATCAAACTTTATTTATATAGCACTTTTCATACATTAAAAATGCAACACAAAGTGCTTCACAAAATAAAAACATAACAAAAATACTACAAATATTGAAAACCCGCCCCTCCCACCCCCACATATAAACACACACACACACACACACACTCACTCACTCACTCACTCACTCACTCACTCACTCACTCACTCACACACACACACACACACACACACACACACACACACACACACACAGAGTCAATATAGTGACATAAGAGGTGTCACAGCCTATGGCCACAGGGAGTGCCGCCACATAGACCACCCGGACCCAGATAGACTGTGGTAGACTCCACACATGGTGCAGAGCTCCCCAATACTCTGGGCCTGAGGGATCTCCAGGGCAATGTCCCGGTGGGCAGACCGGACACACCTCCCAGTGTGGAGGCCCCCCATGAGGAAACACTGGAGCTAAAAACTAAAAGACTAAAAGGCAATAGGGTAGGTTAAAACAAGTATGAGATACAATAATGATAAAATGCATAAAAAATTTAAGGATTTAGAGAAATTAAAGATTTAAAGATTAAAAAATGAATTTAGATATTTAATAATAATAAAATACATAAAGATTTAAAAATCATTCAAAAGCATTAGAGATTAAAATAACATATAATAGAAGATTTAAAAGAGTAAAAGAAATCAGTTAGAAGCCAAACTAAAAAGGTGAGTCTTGAGCCTCCTTTTAAAAACTTCAACAGTTTCTGCAGTCCTGATGCTCTCTGGCAGGCTGTTCCATAAGTGAGGGCCATAATGGCTGAATGCAGCCTTCCCGTGGGTTTTTGTTTTAAGTCTTGGAATGATTAAAAGGCTGGTGCCGGAGGACCTCAGGATCCGCGAGGGTTGATATGATAAAAGCAGTTCAGATAAATAAGATGGCCCAAGACTGTTAAGACATTTAAAAACTATTAAAAGAACCTTAAAATCGATCCTGAAACACATGGGGAGCCAATGCAGCGATTTTAAAACTGGTGTAACATGCGCCCACCCTCTGGTCTTTGTCAGCACTTGTGCGGCTGAGTTTTGGAGTAGCTGCTGAAACCATGTTTCTTTTCCTAAACCTATAACCACAGTAATTTTACATTAAATACTTAACTTTACATTTAATTTATCATTATAATAATAATTTATACTGTATACTCCAGACTGTTCTGTGAAGGTATGTTGGAAAAATCGGCCAGAGTGCTCTGAGTGCACGGTCACAGAGCTCGGCATTAACGCAATAAACTCAGGTTTAGGCAAGTGGAATGCTCAACTGAAAAGAAATGCAATGTCCACTGTAAAATTATCTGAAAACAAACAGCGCACTGTATCACTGGGAGCGTCCAGCTGAGCTGCATGTGTGAGTCCTTCTCATCAATAAGTGTTGAACAGGACTGATGAGAAAAATCTGACATACTGGATGTCAAGGATGCCATAAACAACATAACTTTGGTAATGTAATTATCCTTGTAATGCTGCAACGGTATTGCTTTCACAAGCTTTATAATCCAGCCTTGAACTACAATGTCTTTTTGGAGACATTTTAAAATAAATCCATAATGTTTAAATCCAACAGTGAATGTCCCCTGTGATTATAAATTCTTTTTTTGCTTTAAAAAAAGTTTTAAAAAGAAAGTTGAAAAATGTTTAACTTTGGGTAAAAGGCTGTGCACGTCACTATCACCAGCCCCCCCAGTCACAGTGGAAAAGGGTCAAATACCACAAAAACCAATTGTCACAGAGTACAAATACAACTGCTGAATAACAACAGCAGCTGCTGTTTTCAGCTGGGAAAATAAATGCTTTTGTGGATGTACGGCCTTCGTTAGAGTAACACCAGCGATTGTCCAACAAATGAGAATTTGGTCTGTTAAGAACATATCGATCAACTAATCAACCAACCTACCACAAGGTGACAGCCCTAGAGAAAAGCAAACAAATGGCCAAAGTTAATAGGTCATGGAAATGAAACAAAGTTGTTTTTCAGTAATAATATTATTTTAGCCATTGAACTCTTTAGCATAAACCCTCTGTGGTGGTTTGTGTTATTGTTTGCTAGCGCACGGTAAGCATGCTTTGTTCTTTCAACTAGAGGTTGACAGATTGTGGATTTTCCATGGTCCTGAAATTTTAGCCACTGCTAGCCCAACACAAACAAGATATTTATCAATCAATTTATCACTAACCATGTACACCATGAAATGCACTGAAAAAAGGCTCACCTAAACACAAATCATAGGCTAAGTGCAAAAATCAACACAGACACCCTCGACTGTGAGGCACCGCTGCTGTAATACACTTATAAAGAACGCAACATAACAGTGTAGGCTACAAGAGGCCGCCTGTTAACAAGCCAAGCAAGTTATAATAGGCACACACAGTAAAATACAATCAAATAACCATGAACATGTAGACCAACACAGCTACTAAATAAAGTGGATTTGTGTTCACTCACCACTGACATTACTTTTTTAAGAGGAAAATGTAGCTCATTGCAGCCGTGCGCTTTAACCTTTAATGAGTTGCCGCACGCACTTTTTCCTTCCAAAGGTGCTTTGGTCTGGTGGTGTAATTAACTCATCAGTACAGCGGAACAAAGGCTACACATTGGCAGTTAATCTGACATTGCTTTCAACTGGCCCCGACTGTACGCGGGTGCACGAGTGTGCGGACTTTTCTGTGGCTGCTTGAGCCTTGAGGCATGGAATCGGTGCCTTTGGCACCAAGGTAGTTTTAGGAGGAAAATCAGGAGGATCAAACTGAGTGAGTAGGCTGACACCACACTGTTGAGTAGAGCTGAAAAGTTTCTCATCATTGTACTGTGTAGGTCTACAAAGAGCTTAAATATGGCCTGTTCATAAATGACAGGACACAGAATAACATCATTTTTATGTGGGACTTAATTGCCCGACTGCACTTGAACAGTATAAGAACAGCATTAAAACTGTGAAAACTGAACAAAGCAGATAATCATAGAACCAGTTTCCAGAGACAGCTATTGTGGGGAGAAATTGATTGAAACCAGGTCTGTTATGACAAGAGCGCCACTCAACAGCCTTGTGGTAAATTCAGCTGTTCCCTGGGACAAAGTCACATTCTATAGAAAAATGTGGGAATAATTGCTCTCTGAGAAAATTGTATCTGATGTACGGTGAAAAATGAGATTAAAAGTTTGTCATTCATTCAGGGCTGGAGTGCACTGAGTGGCGGCCCCTCCCGGTCTTGAAGTAATAATGAGTTAAAAGTCATTTAGATTATCAGAAATTAATTTTACACACATTGCTCGTGGCTTGCTACTTAATTCTTGTGAATAACAGTAGTTTATATAAAGTCCTATCAATGCCAATTAATCGGCCAAACAGATGAATCAGTCGACCACTAATTTCAACATTGGTGTGTGTTGTTAGTGTGCTAACTGGCTAACTAGCATCTTGAGTCCACCCTGTCAGCCTTTTGGTTCCCTTGTTGAATGATGATTACGTGCTGGTCCGCCGTTGAATGCAAGCCCCCGGGAACAGTGCCGGGCTTTGAAGCCAATTTTACATGGTGGCCAAAAATGGAATTACAATGGAATTCGTCACGTGATGCCATGGGGCCCAAAAAAAAGTTTTCCGGTGAACTTACATTAGGAAAACTATGTCTTTAAATCAGTGGATAAATTTTGTTGAGAGTCACGACCCCCCAAAATGACTCATTTCACTATTAGGATTTGATTCAGTTGGTCTGATAACATTTTGGAAGTCTAGAGGAGCCACACAATTAAATAATTTTATCCCCATTTTAGTCAGTGGAGCACTCCACTGGAAGGTAACAGCTCGGCCAGTGAAAGTCTTTTGTGTGCTTGCTCTATGGGCCACACACTGCGTTAGATGCAGGTAATTTCATACAGCTGTATCCAGGTCTCTTTATACACCCAGGGTTATCTGTAGTCTTTGCGGTGTGTTCAGGTGCAACTTTTTAGCTAAAACACAGGCAAAATGAGGTGTCATGACAGTCAGCCTTCCTCGTCACTAGTTCTTTGGTGTTGGTTTGGTGTGTCTACACCTTCAGAAAAATTATGACATTATATATAGATTATAAAAGATGTCAGTGAGAGTTTGTTTTATGGATAGATGCACCTGCCTTCTCAGTCTGTTTACATTGTGTCCCACTATTCACAAACTCAGACACACATGAGATGATAAAGTAAAGCCATAACATTAAGTCTGTGTGTGTGTGTGTGTGTGTGTGTGTGTGTGTGTGTTAGAGCAAGTGGCGTTCTCTGAAGAGCCATTTCTCACGGATTACTGCTGCTTAATGTCACTGCAATGTCACACAGCCTTCGGCCATTTTGGCTCAATTGAGATTAAATGCCACATCAGGTGGTGAGTTATACCTGCCAGGTCGGAGATGTTGGGCTGGTGGGGAGAGAGGGAGGGGGGAACTGCCCCCTGTTACGGCTCTCGGGGGCGTTGGACAGAATCTCTGTCACTCAGATCTTATTTCAATGAACATACAGAGGATTTACCTGCCAGGTCAGCAAGGCGAGTAAGCTGCTCCTCAACTGCAGATTACTTTGAATATATACCCCTGTCTGTAAATTTAAAAAGAGTCAAACAATAGAAATGCAATACAAAACCGCATACGTACAAAATACTACAGAGATGGAGAGAAGTAAAAAGAGATTTCAGAAAAAAAGTCCAAAACATTTTGGTGTGTTTTTCTGCCTCCTTGCCAGGGATAGCCATGGCCGGAGGCATTTTGTTTTCATGTTGTTCATCTGTCCGTACGTCTCGGAACTTTCTTCAAATTTGGCATAAATGTCCACTTTGAGTCACAGATGAACCGTTTAGAAGTTGTTGGTCAAAGGTCACTGCTTCTGTCTCACTCTCATGAATGTGATATTTCAATAACTCTTTAAGGCAACTTCCTTCAGATTTGGCATAAACATTCACTTGGACTCAATGATGAACTGATTAGATTTTGTTGTCAAATGTTAAGGTCAGTGTGACCTCACAAAACATGTTCTTAGCCATAACTCAAGAATTATTATGCTAATTATGACAAAAACACAAACAAATGCCTAATAGGATAAAATTATGAAGTTGTGACATCATAATGTTCTGCAAAAACACTTTCTGTTCATTATTCAATGTTATATCAGAAACAGGGGAGACATTTGGTCAGATACTGAGTTGGTGAGTCTAATCTTGAAACTGTGCTGATGAACAAATTTTTCAAGTGAAAATCTTTAATGATGTACATTGTATAATTTCTTGAACATCACACATCAACCCACTGAGGACTGGAATTAAAATCATGCTGAAAATCAAAGTAAAAAATCCAAATCACAGGCTGATCGAACCTTTGTGAATCTTATCACAACAACCCATAATGTGACTCAGTAGTGTGTACGGCCCCCATGTGCCTATATGCACTCTCAACAACATCTGGGCGTGCTCCTGATGAGTCGGAGGATGGTGTCCTGGGAGATCTCTTCCCAGACTTGGAACAGGACATCAGTGAGCTCCTTCACAGTCTGTGGCGGTACTTGGTGGCGTCAGATGCACGGATACTTAACGCCCAGTAGGTGCTCAATTGGATTTAGGTCAGGGGAATGAGAGGGCCAGTCCATGGCATCAGTGCCTTCATCATCCAGGAACTGCCGACAAACTCAACTGACCACATGAGGCCGGGCATTGTCCTGCACCAGGAGGAACCCAGGGCCCACTGTACCAGTGTAAGGTCTGACAATCACTCTGAGGATTTCATCCCAGTACCTAACAGCAGTCAGGGTACTGTTGGCTATGACATCAAGGTCTGTGCGACCCTCCAAGGATATTCCTCCCCAGACCATCACTGAATCTGTAAAGAGAACAAGGTGCCAATGCCTGACCTGCCAATTCTGGTGTTCTCTGGCAAATGCCAATCAAGCTGCACTGTGTTGGGCTGTGAGCAAAGGTGGAGTCTTTTTCTGACAGTTTGGTCAGAAACATGCACATCAGCAGCCTGCTGCAGGTCATGTTGTAGGGCTCTGGCAGTGCTCCTCCTGTTCCTCCTCGCACAAAGGAGCAGATACTGGTCCTGCTGCTGGGTTGATGCCCTTCAACGGCCCTTTCCAGCTCTCCTCATGTAACAGCCAGTCTCCTGGTATATCCTCAGTGCTCTTGAGACTGTGCTGGGAGACACAGCAAACCTCCTTGTGATCACCCATATGGATGTACCATACTGGAGGAGCTGGACTACCTGTGCAACCTGATTGGGCTGCAGGTACCACCTTATGCTACCAGTAGTGACAAGGACACTAGCAGAAGACAAACCTAGAGAAGAATCAGTCAGGAAGGATGAGGAGAAAGCAACTGTCTGTGGCCACCACATGCAGAACCATTCCCTTTTTGGTGGTTGCCTTGCTTTTGCCTCTCCATCGCACCCGTTGTCACTTTAATTTGCACCAAAGCAGGTGAAACTGATTCACAATCACTTGTGCTTCCTTAATGGACAGATTGATATCCCTTAAGCTAACTGACTTGGTGTTATACTGTGACCATAAAGTGTTCCCTTAATTTAGTGAGGAGCAGTGGTGTAGCGGAGGGTATATGCAGGTATACGAGGTATACCCAATTCTTTTTCTGGCCATTTACAATATTACCACCTATCAGCCAAAAAGCCATTGTAATATATGAGAGTATACCCACTTCCTCCACGGTGACCTGCCCATGTACGTAGTAGTACACCCACCTCATCAACTACTACTACACCACTGGTGAGGAGTATAGTGTCTTTCTTTTCTCTTGCTTCTACTTTCCTCGTAAATGTCATTTTGTCTCATCACTTCATTTTGTAACAATAAGACAATAATTGGAAAGACATCTCATTAGCAAAGACATCAAATGCATGTGTTTGGAGACGGATCCATAATATCATATATCGATAAATTATGAACCTAAATATGTTTTAAATCTTAAAGGGAGAAAATCCTCATACAATATGAGTATTTGCTGAATATTTTGCAGAATGAATTTTACACTGAAATGTTTGTATCTGTGCTCATTCATTGTGTCCATTTATTGTATTAATGGATAACTGGAAAACAACCAGTTCACCTTTAACCTTGACATCTCCACTCTGTGAATTTAATAAGCTTGAGGTTTTGGATTTATCTGGTATAAAGAACTGCTCCACTCTCTGACCAAAGAATTAAAACACAAAAGAGGCGAAAGAGTGAAAGAAATGAATCCTTGAGCTCAGCAGAGACTCATTTCAGACTGGAAAACACTGAGCTCATGTTGGGAGTTTATTTACTGAACACACTTGTGTAATGTAGAAGGGAAAAAAGTAGATCTCCACCAGCTTCAGTAAACAGAAAATTAAATCCCTGAGTGCTGCTATATCTCTGCAGACATTCAAATGAGAGCACAGTTTAAATGTGCACAGTTTGCACGTGTGTGTTGTGGTTTTACTTGTTTGTCAGTTAATAACCAGAAAAACTTGATTCGATTTCATGCTGAGCAGCAGGGTGCTTAAAAACACATTTCCTTGGCTGAATAAATAAAGTGGAAATAAGGTTTTATGGTAAACAGCTTGAGCTTTACACACTTACAAACACCCACAGTGATATTTGTTAATACCACTTCTCCTATAAAGGTTAACCTTGTTACCTGAATCACCTGTAGCTTTAGAAGAAACAGGATTAAATGTTTCTACGTTACTCTCGGAGTAAAATCGTCTCAGACTTGTTTGGTTGTTAAACTTGTTTTTTAGCCGTATCGAAACACCTTTAAGTGATTCTTTTCCTTTTTCTGTCCTTGGTGAAAAATGTTTTCTACGGTCTTACAGACACATAATCATTGAAACTGGATTATTCCTGCGGCTGAGTTTCACAACAGTAAAACAGCTCTCTTTGTCTGCCTTAATGAAGGTGTGTTTGATGGTCATAGTGTGTGTGGAACACTATGAAGTGTCTTCTGTCTTCAGGAGGCCAGAAACACAGCTGCTGTTCAATTATGAGCAAACCACCACCGAGAATATTTTTGACCAGTTACATGTCAATTCATAGGATAGTTTGCACGCACACACACACACACACACACACACACACACACACACACACACACACACACACACAATTAGGCCACCTACTCACTGGGGCAACCTGTGGGAAGACCAGAGGGAGGGCACAATGTTTTTGCAACAACGCTGTCCCACCACCATAGGTCAGGTTGACGTTACCAGCAATAATTGCCAAATAAGAGGCGCTGCTAGCTAGTGCCCCTCCAGCCGGGTCATTTGCAGTGTTGAGCGGCTAGCTGACCAGTGGAGACAGAAGAGTGGGCACCAACCTTCTGCATGCTATTACAACCAGGCAACTGACTGTCAGCAGTGCTATTTTGTGATACATGATACACATCTCATTATTTTGAGATGTGTATCATGTATGAGATGTGTATCTAAACAACTGTAGACTATCAAAATACTAAATCAAATGCTAAATAACTAAATAAACACAGATACAGTGAAGTGAAATAAAGTATCTACTGTATATGCTGTAGTTAAATAAAGTCCTGTTATAATTAAGGTAAAGAAAGTACTATTGCAATAAACTTAAAGACTGTTATACTAAGGGTAAATATAGTATTGTTATGATAAAGGTAAATAAAGTACTGTTGTAATAAGTTAAAGACTGTTATAATAAATGTAGAATACTGTTTTAATAAAGGTAAATAAGGTACTGTTGTAATAAAGTTAAAGACTGTGAGAATAAAGGTAAATAAGGTACTGATGTAATAAAGTTTTAAGACCATTATAATAGAGGTAAATAACGTACTGTTATAATAAAGTTAAATATGGTACTTTAATAAAGCTAAAGACTTATAATAAAGGTTAATAAATTACTGTTATAACAAAGGTAAATAGTAATAAAGTTGTAATAAAGTTAAAGGCTGTTATAATAAAGGTGGATATACATTAGTACAGTTATAGAGTTAAAGAACTGTTATAATAGAGGTGAAGTGTTGTTATAATGAAGTTGAAGTAAATAAAGTGCTATTATAGTAAAGTTAAATTACTGTTATAATGAAGGTAATTAAAATACAGTTGTCATAAAGTTAAATACCTTTATAATAAAGGTGAATATACAGTAGTGCTGTTATAATAGAGTTGAATAAAGGACTGTTATAATAGAATTAAAATATTGTTATATTGAAGTTATAGCAGTTATAATAAAGGTAAATAAAGTACTGTTATAGTAAAGGGAAAGTACTGTTATAAAAGAGTTAAATAATGTACTGTTATAATAAAGGTAAATAAAGTACTATACATCCCAAGTGGAATACGCTGCATTTAGGGTTGGGAACGATTAACCGATACCACCGGATATCCGGTTTGACAAGTGAGAGATATGGCTACGTCGTCAATCGATACGAATCAGCCATGAATCCTTAGATGAATCGATTGTAGAGTCATGGATTCGGATATCGCAAGACTAGCAGTCGGTTGACTGGCTTTAACAGTTTGCATCTCGAAAACAACGCGAGAGCCGGCGGCATGCTCGTAGCAGGCATTACTGACAACGATAATGGATGTAAACATCAGTGCCAGCTTGACCGGTGGAGATGAGGAACAGAAGCTAATGCTGGTTGGATAAACCAGGGAGCAGCCAAGCCGCAGCAGAAACTAAAGGCGAATCCTGCCGGTTGTGGGTTGAACGCGGGGTCACAGACACAGACGGAAATATGTATTCCTGTCAAATACGGCGGCGCATGATAACGGCTTACCGGCGACCGACAAGCCCGGCTCCAGGTCCAAGAAGTCTTCGTCGGTGTCATGACTGCCCAGAAATACCTGAACAGCCAAGCCCTGGCAGCACTCAGGTATGTGACGTGTCAGAGGAGAAACGAGCAGTTCACATTTCCACAAACCTCACCGCACTTTAGGGACTGTCCTTTACTTGTCAGGGGAGGAGGGTGGCTGGTTGATTTTTATTTTATTTATTTATTTTATTTTGATCCCCCCCTAAGTTAATCACTTATTGATGCTGTTTTTGAAGTATGAATAAGTCATTATTTACAAGTTACAAGTAATTTATTCCATTGAAATATCATTGATGTATTATAGAAAAGTGATTTATCTTTTTATAAATGACAGAGTGTAGCAAACACAGAGAAATAGTCTGACATGCTGTCAGTGATAAGCTGCTAGTCATCACAGTCCATGATATCAACTAATAACAGAAGATGTCATATTCTGCCCCTACATTGCATGTTATTATTTTATTCTGCTTTATGTTTATATTGATCCCATCCAACAAAATGATATTTATTCAGCAAGACTTTTTTTGGTCCATGTCTAAGAATAAATACATTTGACATGTGATTTTGTTGTTGTTTGTCTTTTTGTTTTATTTTTGCCAGTGCCATACAGCAACAATGCTTGGGGATGTGGTCTTTTACAAATTTGAAAATACTGTAAGAATGTCACTTTTATAGATTTGGCTTCTTTATTTTATAATGTATGATTAATGTCTACATCAACAAATGTTAACCATAGAAACCATAGAATCGAATCGTATCGAATCGTTCTGTATTAAAAATATCGTTTTTGAATCGTATCATAACCCGTGTATCTAGATACGTATCGAATCGTCTATCACAGAGAGATTCCCAACCCTAGCTGCGTTACAATGTGTATAATTTATATATTGCCCACACCTATACAGGAGCAAAGGAGAAATCAGGTGATGTAGTATGAAGAGCGCCAAAGTCTGCATGGAGAGGAGGTTGGGGTGGATGGATGCTTCAAAATTTGCAGGACTTTGCCCCAGGTGACTGCGGTTTGTGTCGTGTGAAACCAGAGGTCAGCATTGAGTTATTTTAATGTACATACATACCTTATATCGCATCAACACTTTATGCTAAGTATGTAAAATGACAATGCCCAACCATGATTCTTTTCCTAAACCTAAACGAAGCAGTAGGGTTGCTAATTTAGGAAACACTCCTGTTGGTCATATTAGAGGATAGGAACAAATGACATATGTGGTCATAGTGGGTGGAGGACTTGTTGGTACCCCCACCCTTCACTGCCACCCCCTGTGGAGGTGTGTCACAGTTTGAAAACCTTTACTGTTTTTGCCTCACATGTCTACAAATTTCAGGAAATGCTCCTACTTAGGGTGTAGTTAAAATCAGTGCATTGTCTCTTCATTTAATTATATGAGGACATATTCAGATATGAAAGTGTTGTAGTTCACAGCCGTGAGGTTTGGCAAATGTTAGGAAGGTGTAAGCTATTAAAGTTTCTATCTGTTAGAACAAATCTCCAGCATCCCAGTCAAAGAAGAGAGGTTGCTGTTTTCTGCTGCTGCTCCCAGAGTTTAAGATGTTAAAGTAAAAGCTGCTTTGATTTCATGACGCCTTTAAATAACTGCAAGTCCGACCAAGCAACAAACCAATAACATGTTTACTGATGCAGGAGATCGAATGTGAAATCCCAGCTTCCTTTCTGACGCAGTTTCAGCTCAGTTTGGGGAAACCAGACATTTTGGGGAAAGCCTGAACCAGACAGGAGCTGGACTGAAAAGTAGGGCAACACCCTGCGTGAAATCCTGCGTCACCTCACCATCTCCTCCTCCTCTTCACCTCACTCTTACCCTTCCCCTCCCTCCCCTCCTATCTCCTCACTTCTGTTACTTTCCCCGCACTCTTCCTCCATCTTTCGATGTGTGAAAATCCCCAGCCTTCCTCCCTTACTCCCTCCATCCCTCAAAAATCCCACACCTTTATTACTGCTTTTACACCTGACTTACCCCACGGGTGCTGGGTAGCTTTACCGAGCTTCAGTCAGGCACACACACAGTAACACACTGGTACTGTAAATGACTCCACACTGCTGAACAAAAAAATAGGAGGGAGATGTTCAGGTGGATAAAAGCAGACAGGTTTTTACTCCCTGCCCTCCTCCTCTGTCTCTGCCTCATAAAACATTATACCGAGGCAGGAGGGGAAGCAGCGGGGGAGGCAGCTCAAAGTCTGACTCTGGTATAAAACCATAAGCCGAGAGACATCTTAACTATAGCTGGAATGAGTCAGGGTTGATATTATCTGCTTATATTGGCTTAACTCAGATATACCAGTGAAATTGCATCATATAAATGATTTATAGGCATTATCTTAAGTGTGTTATATGTGTATTCATGCAGTCTAATGCAACAGTCCTGCAGTAAAAACCTACTTTCGTTAAGGTGATAACATTGAAACTGTTTTGAAGAGGTACTGATTCAACTTAATGGTCATTTTGGAGGCTGCAGTTCTTGGTGCAAGTTTCACAATCTTATCTGTGTAAACCAATTGAAGTTCTCAATGTCACACAGACAATAGTAGCTTGCATGCAGAACAGAGCAGCATCTCATCACATTTTCTCTTGTTTGTGAGGGCAGATAGTGGTTGAGTTGCTGTAAACACCACTTAGTTTTCACTGCAAGAGTCCGTAGAACAAACTTCTTGCCAGCGATCTTTTTTGTTTGTTTGTTTTGTTTTGCTTTTGGTTTTTGTGGATGTTTTCCGCTCATATTTTTCTTTTAATTAAGCAGTCTTGTCGATAGGGCCAGAGAGACTTGAGAACTAGAAACATTTAAGAAAAGAGTCTAGTTTTACGGCAGTTTGCAGTTGTCTCCATTTACAAGGTGCATATTACTGGAAACTAGTTCTGCATTTAAAACCATTTAATGCGTAAGAAGGGATATCTGGGAGTTATCAAAGGCAAACTGAAGATTAGATGTGCATGAAATCAAATCATCTGCATAAAAGTTGATGTTAAAGTACTCATTAGGAAGAATAATGTTTATTTATGTGGAAGATAAACTAAAGGACCACATCTGCCCTCTGTGGAACTGCATTACAAACCCTCGTGGTTATTGTCATAGGAACAAGGGCTGTTCTTGTGTTCAGTAAAGCCCTCATTCTCCCATCTACAGCTGTGATTGGACAGTTAACAACCTCAGTATATACAAAAAACTTTACCACTCCAATGCCCCCAGCATTATTACACCTAAACCAATCCAAAATACAATGTAGTATACTCAGTTTTAGCGCCATCATCTAATCATCTGCAGTCAGAACAGAATGTGTCCAGCCTGTGGATTTATTATATTTCAAAGCTCACCAGACAGCTTGGCATGTATTTCAATTTAGAAATGCAAAAAAAAAAAAAACATTGGTTCTGCAAACCGGTCCGCCACAACTCTGAACCAATAACACTCAGATTTGTGGCAACCAAGTAGAACAAGTTTAACAAGTTTTTTGTTTATTTGTTTGTTTGTTGTTGTTTTTTTCTTGGACTACCATCGGAGCAAAGCAGGGCACAGCACAGCAAGTTTCAGACTGACGCAGTTGTTAATTTCATGGCTAGCACCCACGTTGCACTCGTCTGTGCATCCATGGCCGTGTATGTCTTAAAAAGGTGTAGTCAGGCACATTGTTGGCATCTTGCTACTTTGAGACAGCAGAAAGCGATTGCACTACTGACCGACAAAAACCTGGTCCTAAGTCAAAATGGCGCAGTATTTTCCTGCTATTTAAAGAGAGCATTATTCAGATAGTAAGATACGTCTACATAGGCGGGTTCACAGTGTACATACACTCTGCTTGTTACACACACAGAGACATGAGGATGGGTTGTGGTTGGGTGAAATAAAACATAATTAATAAGGAAAATATTTAAATTCTCTAAAATATTAATATAGCAGAGCAGCAGTGCTGCTGTCCAACTCCCCAATGAAATGATGCATGCATTAATGCACGAGGAGCAGTGTAACTACATTGATTATTTCAGAAGCTAAAAGTTTATTACTGTATTGCTGTCAGCAGAAAACCACTCACAGCTTCAATTCGTCAAATTCACTGTGTAAATAAGTAGCAGTGCGGCAGGTGCAAGCACGCCTGACTTTTAAAAGGAATGGGCGATGACACTAATACATTTTATACCGAAAAGACACCTATGATTTATTAAAGGGATAGTGCACCCAAAAATAAAAATTCAGCCATTATCTACTCACCCATATGGCAATGGAGGCCCTGGTGAAGTTTTAGAGTCCTCACATCCCTTGCGGAGATCGGCGGGGGGAGCGGCTAGCACACCTAATGGCAGACGGCGCCCCAGACTAACGTCCAAGAACACAAAATTGAATCCACGAAGTATCTCCATACTGCTCATCCGTAGTGATCCAAGTGTGCTGCAGCCGCGACATAAAAAGTTGTTTAAAAAAAACGTCATATGAACTCTGTTTTTAGCCTCACTGTAGCCTGTAGCTCTGACTGCTTCTCTGTGCTCCGCGCTCAGGGTGATCGGTGATGCACGGTCTCTGAAGAGCAGCAGTCTCATCAGTACTGATGTCAAGATTCTCAAGTGCAGGCATCACCAATTCCCAGTCTGAGCAGCAAAGACTTTGCTCATCCATTGGCATTGCTTTGCATTTGAAACAACTACACCACCAGGTTTCCAGTGTTCGACTCCAGTATTCTGCGGCTGGCTGTGGCTCACGAGCTGCGGCAGCTGCTTCGTCCAGTAGCCTGAGTTCCGTCCGTATACTCGGGCTCAAACAAATACGGCTCAACAAAGAAATGCTGTTCCTCCTCAATTTCAAAGTCTTCAGACATGTTGGGCTGTCCTTTGCTAAAAGATGGTAGTGCAAATTATCTTTTAGCTCTGTGGTTACTGTTGTCTCCCCCTGCGGTGCACGTGTCACGTGATGTAAACACAGGTGAGCAAAGCTCGTGCTTTCGCTGGTGCACACGTGAGCGCGGAGCACAGAGAAGCAGTCAGAGCTACAGGCTACAGTGAGGCTAAAAACAGAGTTCATATGACGTTTTTCCAAACAACTTTTTATGTCACGGCTGCAGCACACTTGGATCACTACTGATGAGCAATATGGAGATACTTTGTAGATTCAATTTTGTGTTCTTGGATGTTAGTCTGGGGCGCCGTATGCCATTAGGTGTGCTGGCCACTCCCTCCGCCGATCTCCGCAAGGGATGTGAGGACTCTAAAACTTCACCAGGGCCTCCATCAGCATATGGGTGAGTAGATCATGGCTGAATTTTCATTTTTGGGTGCACTATCCCTTTAAGAGACTAAATTCAACCCCTTTGCCCCGTACACCGTAGTTTGCGCCCAGGTAATGTGTCGTTTAACTAGCACAGTGGAGTTTGACATGTCCTAAATACACTTTACACTATGAGCTGTAGATAATTTATGTAGGGTCCCAGAAGCAGATTTTGCATGTTTATGCCTCTGAAAACCTAGTTCAATATCACAATTTTTTTTTTTTTTTTCCAGGGAACTCCAAAGTGTCTCAGAAGACACTAGGATCATTGCTGTTAACAAAACAGTCTAAGAACATTACCCATTTTTGGGGGGTTGCATTGGATGAATTTTTGACCCTGTGCACCGAAAACGTGGCTTAACTTAAGTGTAAGAGTAGTAAGTAAGGAAGAGTTAATTTCTGCACCCACAAAAAGTGACGAATGAAAACATAAAGTGAAATCCAAAATATCTCTTGAGCTGCAGGAGAAATCACTCTGAGAGAACTGGACTCTGTAGCGTCAGATCTTTTTTCTTCTCATCTCTTTTTGGTCCTCCCATCACCACCAGCCCCACAAACTCTGAGTATTGAAGTGTAAGTATTGATTTCTGACTTTTGAAGGCCTCAAAAATTCAAACCATCACCCTTAGCTTCCCTCAGAAGCTGCCAACATACAGAGCTGCCCAGCACAGCTTTAAAATAGTACAGCACGAAATCAGAGATCAAGTTTTTGGGGGTCAGAAAAGCACAACAAACATACGAATCCTCTCTCAGAGATTGCGGTCATTAAAGTACACCATGAAGAATTATTAGAGTAACACGTCATTTTAAGGCCTGTGCTAATGTGATGCATGTTTAAGGATTGAATTATTTGTGGTTTGTACGCATTGACTCATAAATTGCAAGAAGAGTGTTTTTTGAAAGTACACTGAACAAAAATATAAACACAACACTTTTGTTTTTGCTCCCATTTTTCATGAGCTGAACTCAAAGATCTAAAACATTTTCTATATACACAAAAGACCATTTCTCACAAATATTGTTCACAAATCTGTCTAAAATCTGTGTTAGTGAGCACTTCTCCTTTGCCGAGATAATCCATCCCACCTCACAGGTGTGGCATATCAAGATGCTGATTAGACAGCATGATTATTGCACAGGTGTGCCTTAGGCTGGCCACAATAAAAGGCCACTCTAAAATGTTCACTTTTATCACACAGCACAATGCCACAGATGTCGCAAGTTTTGAGGGATTGGCATGCTGACTGCATGACTGCAGGAATGTCCACCAGAGCTGTTGCCCGTGAATTGAATGTTCATTTCTCTACCATAAGCCGTCTCCAAAGGTGTTCAGACAATTTGGCAGTACATCCAACTGGCCTCACAACCGCAGACCACGTGTAACCACACCAGCCCAGGACCTCCACATCCAGCATGTTCACCTCCAAGATCGTCTGAGACCAGCCACCCCGACAGCTGCTGCAACAACCGGTTTGCATAACCAAAGAATTTCTGCACAAACTGTCAGAAACTGTCTCAGGGAAGCTCATCTGCATGCTTGTCGTCCTCATCGGGGTCTCGACCTGACTGCAGTTCGTTGTCGTAACTGACTTGAGTGGGCAAATGCTCACATTCGATGGTGTCTGGCACGTTGGAGAGGTGTTCTCTTCACGGATGAATCCCGGTTTTCACTGTTCAGGGCAGATGGCAGACAGCGTGTGTGGCATTGTGTGGGTGAGCAGTTTGCTGATGTCAACGTTGTGGATCGAGTGGCCCATGGTGGCGGTGGGGTTATGGTATGGGCAGGCGTATGTTATGGACAACGAACACAGGTGCATTTTATTGATGGCATTTTGAATGCACAGAGATACCGTGATGAGATCCTGAGGCCCATTGTTGTGCCATTCATCCACGACCATCACCTCATGTTGCAGCATTATAATGCACGGCCCCATGTTGCAAGGATCTGTACACAATTCCTGGAAGCGGAAAACATCCCAATTCTTGCATGGCCAGCATACTCACCGGACATGTCACCCATTGAGCATGTTTGGGATGCTCTGGATCGGCGTATACGACAGCGTGTTCCAGTTCGTGCCAATATCCAGCAACTTCGTACAGCCATTGAAGAGGAGTGGACCAACATTCCACAGGCCACAATCAACAACCTGATCAACTCTATGTGAAGGAGATGTGTTGCACTGCGTGAGGCAAATGGTGGTCACACCAGATACTGACTGGTTTTCTGACCCCCCCAGACCCCCCCAATAAAGCAAAACTGCACATTTCAGAGTGGCCTTTTATTGTGGCCAGCCTAAGGCACACCTGTGCAATAATCATGCTGTCTAATCAGCATCTTGATATGCCACACCTGTGAGGTGGGATGGATTATCTCAGCAAAGGAGAAGTGCTCACTAACACAGATTTTAGACAGATTTGTGAACAATATTTGTGAGAAATGGTCTTTTGTGTGTATAGAAAATGTTTTAGATCTTTGAGTTCAGCTCATGAAAAATGGGAGCAAAAACAAAAGTGTTGCGTTTATATTTTTGTTCAGTGTAGATATAGAGGGTTTTTTGTGGAAGTAGTTTAATATCATTTCACAGTGGGACAGTATCACCATAAGTCACTTACAGTCTTTAATCAGAAGAAATCCAACACTTGTCTTCCTCTTCTTAGTGGAACTTTATTCCTGATAGAGATATAAGATCATATTCCAAAAAAAATGTGATGAGATATTTCCAAGTAAAGGAAATTTCTCTGCTGAAATACATAGATGTATTTCTGTTGTGATATTAGCCAATTAAACAAGTGATGTGGTTATTTATTTTCCTTTACTTGGAAATTTGGGAGGTGCCACCTTTTCATATTTTTTGGAATGTGCTTATTGGATTTTGGGTTCAGCACTCTGCGAACTCCAATGACTCAGTTTACACACACCACATATTCTGGTTTTTGCCCTTATTTTGAAAAACACAATTTTCCTACTGTGCTGTTCACATGGCATAAGAAAATGAATATTGGACTAATATTCCCATTAACATGAGGTAGTTTATTTTAGATGTAGATGTAGTTTATTTCATAAAAATATAGAAAAGTGGAACAACTGGAACCGCTTTTCATTTTGCGTCTTTGCATCATAATAGAATTTTTTTCAGTTTTCCACCAGTAGTGGACTTGTTGAACACAGCCTCCCTCTTTCATTCCTTCAACCATGGCCGGTGTTGTGGTATTTGCACATAGCCAAAAACCTACTGATATCTAAGTCTTTCATAATGTTTAAAAGTAGATTTCTCTTTCTAAGCAGAAATATGAGTTTTTTTCTTTTGGGCATGGATCTCTATGCCAGCCTTTAAACTGTTGGTGAGATGGTTTGTGTACAACAGAGCTGACCATAAACAGGCAAAAGGTTGTGTACTGCAGTAAAAATCCCAGTTGAGATGCATATTCCTAATGTGCTGTATACCTGAATAATACCAACTCATCCCACATGTCTTAATCAGAAGATGCTACATTCAGAAATTTGGAATATCCAAAATTGTATATGCTGTTAACATGACCTGTATAAATTCAGAATATTGTCATATTTGGAATAATAGTGGAATATTAGTGTGCGCAAACGCAGTGAAATGCAGCCTCCTTTTTTTATTTTCAAAACATGGATAGAGGATCCTTTATCTGATTTTATAGCGACTTAAGCTGGCTCCTGAAGTAGAACATGTTTTAGTTCACAAATCTCAAACACCAGAGGTAATTTTTAAGGAGAAATGTGCTGTGAGAAGTGAAGAAAATACTACATTTTATAAAAACAAACTTGGACAAGTCATCACATCAGCGCAACAATTAAATGCATGTTTGTAGATGGAACAACAAATATAACTTTAAATTACTGTAAACCATAGTATGGTATCAAACAATAGTTGACAATATTGATAAAAGTTGAATACTTCTTTAACTTTTATTTAAATACTTTATTTGAGGAAAAGTATAAATTTAAAGTATCAAAAATATCTATGCACAGTGCATAGCACTTTATAGTTTTCCACATGATTCCAGGAAATGTTTGCAATTTGGCAACAATCATAATTATTATGTTTATAATTACTATCTGGGGTTTGTCCATACATTTTGCAGATGAACCTTAGCTTAATATATGTTAGTGTAATGCATATTCCATAAAATGCTGCAGTGAGATTAAAAGTATCCATGGACTTAATAACTACAGTATTTTCTGCTTCTTCTATGGTGTTATTTTATGGTACTTTTCTTTTGTTTGTTAGTTTTTCTTCTATTCTTGGAAGTCTGGGTCTGATGCAATGATGATACCCTATCCTCCACACACACAGTCACTCTCTCTCACTGCATGATGAAATTCATTGACTGAAGAAGGCAATGTGATGTAAGGACAACAGATGAAAATGAGAGGAGGAGAAAGGAGGAAGGAGGAGAGATGATGGGAATGAATGAGAGAGGAGGAGGAAGATAAGGAGGTGAGGAAAATGGGAGATTGAGGAGGAGGAGGGAGGAAAAGGGAGAAAGGGGAGTGAGGCAGAAGGGGAGGTGGTGATGAAGCAAAGAAAAATTAAGAGGAGAGGAAGCAGGAAAAGATTGAGGAGAAAGAAACAACATAATGAAAAGACTGGGGCTGTAACAATACGAAGAAGTCACAGTTTGGAGTGATTTCGGTACAGCAGGCAAAAAAATCCAATGCATAAGTATCAAATAGTTTTCATTTTTTTGAACAGACAGTAGTGTTAGTGTCAAAGACAGACACAGTTCTCCTGCTGGGGACTGGGGTAAAAGCAAATGCTTGAAAGTTTGGCTTTCTCACTAAAAAAGACAACGACACAGCAAAATGCAACACCTGCAGTAAGGATATTTCGTGCAAGGGGGAAAGCTACTTCAGTGCAACACCGCATTTACTTCAACAGGGCATGAATCTGAAAGAGTGCACCATAGTCTGTGTGTCCCTGCCACAATAACACTCCGGATACAGCTATTGTCAACAGTCGCAACATCTCATGCAAAGGTATAAAACACAGATGTGCTGACATTCTCCTTTTATTTTTAGGTAAATTAATGATGTCAACAAATTATTCTAATTTATGTTTTCTTAGATACAAATTCAGAGAGAACCTCTCCGCTTCCAGTTCATCCCCACAAACCCCTCTCCAGTACAGAAACTTCTTTTGTTTCTGTTATATTTTGCAATTAATTATTCAAATAGGGTTGGGTTGTAATTGTATTTGTTGATCTTACTTATAAGAGAATTTATTCTTTATAAATGAAGGCTAAAAAAAACCCTTAATGTCACAGTTTACGTTTTACTGTTTATACTTAAATGTTCTAAGAATAAATGTAGACTATCTTTTGTTCTTTCTTCGATAAGAACCAGATTCAGTAAGCAGAATCGGAATCAGAATCAATAACACTTAAACAATACCCAACCCCATGGGACAGTGACATATGTATCTGAATAGTGCTCATTTTGCACCCCAGTTGGCAGAAGAAATATTGAAATTGTATGTTTCTGCAAACCACAGAGACGTTATTAGTAGAAGATGCTTTGAAACTTTACATGTTGAACATTGCTGCAGTTAACCTGTAGTTATGTTTAGGCCCTCATGTTTGGCAGTATACAAAAGCTGCTGGAAAAAAAACACCCACATTTTTGGGCACAAAAGCCACTGGAAAAGCAATTATGGGTTGCAAAAAAGAAAAAAAAACACACACACATTTGGTAGCTCTTCTGGTGACTGGGGTGTCATTTTGGAGCCTGATTTTGATGTAAGAATATATTTATTTAAGTCAAAGTTTAGTTTAGACATTTTAATATGTGACACACAAGGTCACTTGTCAGGAACACATAAGCAGTGATGTTGATGCCATTGGTGTCCTTTTTGTGGTGACGATTGAAGCGTTGCTGCAGCATCAACAAGGCAGTCGGTCTGCAACCACATGTGGATCAATGTCAGTGCCTCTCCTCCATTAGTGTGAAGTGGACTGTCATTTCATAGCCTGATACTGAAGGACTCTCTCTCATCTCCTCCCTTTATGAGTCACTCTGTCTGTATTTCACTTTTTTTCTTTTCTGTACTCTCCCACAATGTGTCCTCCCTCTCTCTCTCCTCTTCAGCAGATTGCCGACCAGTCTATCGATTCTCTCAAAAATCACTGCCTCTTATTTTGCTCAGCCTGGCTGCATTGATGCGTGTTCAAGTGTTTTTGTGTGTTTCCCTCGTCCTCTTCCTTCTCTGCAGTGCTGCGATAGTTAATGAGAGAAACTGAGTCTGTTGACAGTCTGAACAGGCAGCTGAAGCCTCAGACACACGATGAGGGAAACTCCCGGTGGTTGCTGCTCCTGAACACAGCCCTTCTGACTGTGTGACAAAAAGCATTTAGGGACTTAATTTGACAACAGTTGTGGTGTCACCGTGATGAGGAGAGGGCTCAGGTTGTAGTGTTTTCTTTCTAATGTCTCTAAACTAAATGTTTATGACATCAGAGTATAAAAATCCTCCAATGTTAGAAATGTATGTGGAGAAAATGCTGCTGTTAGCTGGAGCTTCTTAGTTTGGGAGAAATTTGTGCCACAGAACCACCAACATATAACCATTTTCTAATCTGACCAGTGTTCATTTTGCAACCTGGTTGTCAGAAGAATGTTGCATTGTATGTTTCTGCAAACCATGGATAGGTTTCATGTCCATATTACTACTGTATGTAGCAGATTCATTAAAACTTTACTTTTATAACAATGCTGTAGTTAATGTATGATTACTACGCACAAAAATAACTTGGTTATAGTTAAGAGATGATTTTGCTTAAAATACCCACATTTGGTGGCACAAACCCCACTGGAAAAGCAGCAACTGGCCGTGAAAAACAAGCAGTTCAGCAGCGCAAAAGCCACTGGAAAAGCAGGGACAGGTTTCAGAATACACCCATGTTAGGCAGCACAAACGGCGCTTGACACAGCGATGGGTCATTAAATAATACCCACGTTCTTTGGCACAGAAGCTACTGGTAAAGCAGCAATGGATCACTGAAAAGCACCCATCTTTGGCACCATAAATGATGGGAAAAGTTGTCATTGGTTGCTAAGTAACACCCATCTTCAGCAGCACAAACGACGCTGGAAAAGCAGTCACAGGTTGCAAAATAACACCCATATTTGGCTGCACAAACACTGCCGGAAAAACAGCCACTGGTTGCATAAAAACCACCCACGTTTGGCAGCATAAACGCTACCAGAAAATCAGTGACAGGTGGCTAAAAAACACCCATAGATGGCAGCTCAAATTCTGATGGAAATGTGGCAGTGAGTTGCTAAACACACCCACATTTGGCAGCACAAATGCCACTGGAAAAGCAGCAATGGGTCAAAGAGTACACAGCACACAGTATGAAGAGTGCAAAAAACCTTCTGTCATCTCTTTTGAGTTAGAAATTGATGCAGAAATAAAAACAATGCCCGATTAATATATGTTTCAAGTTAAGAAGTCAAGAAGTGTGTGCGTTATCTTTCACACAGACAGATGGAGAGACATATTTTATCGGCAGGATTCCCCCTGGGTTTGATGAACAGAGGATGAAGAGAAATATCAGGAATTAAAGAAGACCTGAGGAAAAAATTGGAGAATAAGGAGAGAACAATGGAAGCGAAACAGCGCCTGCAATTTATAACCAGCTATCCTCCTCATTTCCTCCATCTCTTTCCTCTCCTCCTCTTCCTCTTTTTCATCTTCCTCCTCCTCGTTGTCTCTCGGTGCGATGGTCTGAAACGAGAGATCACAGCAAGGGAACTCCACACACACACTGGCACACTGTGAGCACAGTTTGCCTTCATCTCTGCTGGCTTTCTAATTAGTGTGTGCTCAGAGTGAAAAAAAAAATTAAGGTTAAAAAACTGCAGATTTACAAAGAAACTCCTCATTACTGTTGTACCACGTGTGTTTTTCCTGTCCATTTCTGTATGGGCGTGGCCATGACTTCACAGCTTAATCACATTTAATTACTCTTTAACTGTGGCCTGTGATTGGTTGATGCTGGGGTTTTGAGCACTGATGGCTAATTGGTCAGGAGGCGTGCTGAATGGGGCGAGGCTTTTTTTTTTTTGAGTCATTGTGGCCAATTAATGAGACAGGAGACAGGCAAACGAGCTCGTTAAGGCCAGTGGGTGGGACTTGAGCGAAGGAGATTTCCAAGGTCGTGCACACACACGCGCTAACACACACAAACACACATATGCAGTAACTGATAGAGGGGTGTGTAAACTAAGATGTCCCATTGGTGCTTTTTTAAGATGTCTGGCGCTCACACACACACACACACACAACAGGGGGAGCAGAGGGAGGTTCTTGTCACAGTACACTAGAAAATCACTCTGTGTGTGTGTGTGTGTGTGTGTGTGTGTGTGTGTGTGTGTGTGTGTGTGTGTGTGTGTGTGGCCTTCAAAGGTCAAAACAACTGTAGTATCAGTTTCAGATGGAAGTGTGTCCTCATGTCAGAGTTGGGATTGTTTTCAGACTCTGATAGAGAAGACTGATTTAAACTTTGAAGGTACAATTGAGGAGAAGAATATAATAAGTGTGATAGTGTATAATCACTTGAAAATATGAAAAGTTGTGTTTTTGTAACCTTAGACTGAGCCATTTATATCTATTTCCTTGTCTACAGAGATCACCCTGTTGCACCACCACATATCTACAGTAGCCCAGAACGAACTAAGCAAACACCGGGTCTTTATACGGACATGCACATTTTTGCGTTTTTGCATCAGCCACCATAGTTAGAAGTCCAATTCCATTAATAGCTTCAGTTCCCCATCCCTGCTCTCGTCAAAGCCAACAGACTCCACTGACAAAAATAATAATTTTGGCATTGCTGACTACAGGAGCTGCTGGTCTACTGCTGCTTTGATCAGTTAGTTAGTTTGTGCTATTGTGTGTCTTTGGTGTTTAAACAAGTTAGTTTGGATTCACCAAAGTCACAAAATAACTCAAACTATCTAACGGATCAAGGCAGTGGGAAACCAGCAGCTCCTGTGTTCAACAATGTTAAATTACTTTTTTTCTCAATGGAGTCTGGCTTTTAAGAGAGCAATATAAAAGCTTTTTTCCCATTGTTAATTACATTAAGGTAAGGCAGTGAAATTACTCTCAATACAGCATACACTTTAACTGATATTGTTTTTCTAGGTGGCCAAAATAGGTTTTGCTGCTGTGCACTGCTTAGCCTCTATCTGGGGGCATGCCAACTAACATCCAAAGTTTATGATATACTGTATTATATTAGCATTATCCCTTTAACATGGCTGGAAAGCATGTGCATCAAGATGGCTAGCATTAATTTTAGAGAAAACCTGAGAGAGATTCATCCGTACGTTTGGGCCTACGTCAGAGCCAGACTCAGATGAGGAATCTGTTGTGCACCAACATTGACAACTAGCAGCATTTGGGGTTGTGAAACATACAATAACATCTGCTGCAATGTTGGTGTGTTAACATTGATCAGGTTTACATCCAAAAGGGTCCACTCTGTGCTGGAGGTGTTAGAATTCTTTGCTCTTGTTGTGACGAAGTCTGTTCCCTCATCAATATGTGTTGCCTGTTTCAGACAGTGATTGGCTTTTGTATTAGTGACGTATCTAATCTGGCTGCCCAGTGTACATTTGAATCTCATCTTTAGGAAGGGGAACAGACATCGCCTCCTTCATGAGAGGAATGTGAAAAACACCTCTCTAGTAACAAACTTGGCACAAATATTGATCAGTATAGTCAAGGTCAAACATTGTAGGGAACATATACAGAAGAAAAACACATTTTTGAGTGGAGGGGGACTTTAATAATTTGTCCAAAGCAACTGCAGCAATATTATGGTTATGTTAAGGTACTCAGTTAAGTCTG